>NW_024100609.1:5017500-5310000 GCF_016545835.1 Crotalus tigris | reverse complement strand
CCGAAAGCGCCAGCAGTCTGGCTTGGAAGGGGAGTGAAAAGGAAGAGGTGGGCAAGTGGCCGGGGTCTTAACTAGGACTTATTTTCGGGGTAGGTCTTATTTTCGGGGAAACACAGTAGTACCTATTTTCCAAATTTGAGACTTTTAACCGAGACCACGACTGTTTTTTCACCTCATAATTCTTATCCAGAGAGGAATGTTAGAAATTTTGCTGCCTGAACCAAAGCTTTCCTCACCTCATAAATTCCTTACTAGGGCAACAGTTTTAAAAGCCTCATGGCACCATTTAGAAACCTCTTCCTTCCTTAATTCACTCCTGCTTTGGTCTCTTCATGGTCATAGTCAACCCAGAGGCCCTAGGGTAAAATTCATAGACCTTGATTTTGCTACTTCATCTTATCTACCAACTGTAAATGTCTTGACCAGATTGCTATATAAAATGCCAGATAAGCCCTGCAATCATTGTAAAGTAGTATTCCAAAGGCCAAAACATGCCACATAGACTAGAAAAGTATCATGGCTGTTAGTTTAAAAAACTGAGAGCCAAAAAACCCCAGGAAATTCTTAATCATGAAGCCAGTTTCAACCTTGTCATATTTATCAGCCAAGTAACTTCAGTTGGACTCTGATTGGCATAGCTGGCTGAGGTGCCAGGGGCAAAGTCTCAGGGTATCATCTGGTCTGAGTTTGGGATGGTCACTTCCATGGAAGGAAACAAGAGTTCTACGTGCTGTCAGTTTGACTATCTGTTTACTGTATCTGAGTCCCTCTTAAAAGTGGCCAGATAGGTTACCTGTTGTTGGGTCCATACTGTGCTGTTAGCCTTTCTGAAGGAGAAAGTGGTACCACTTCCTTGAAAGTTGTTATCAAGTGCTCCCTCCTCAAGAGGCTGACCTTGAGCCTAGCAGTTTTCAAACACTAGTCTCCAACTTCCTTTTTCAGGAAGATTCTTGAGACGGTAGTCAATCTGAAGCTGATCAGAACCCTGGAGGAAATGGATTATCTAGTCCCATTCAGTCAGGTTTGAGGCTAAGGTTTAATACTAAGTCAGCTTTGGTTGCACTTGTTCATGACCTGTGGTGAAGCAGGGATGAAGGTAATACATACACCCTACCAGATTCTCACTTCTCAAGCATGGACTCTTGGGTGACCTATCCAGACAAGTAAACCTCTCCTCTAGAAATCGCCCCTGTGGAAGCAAACCCATCATCCCAGGCAACAAGTGATAAACTATCTGTAGACTAACGTCAGTTGGGCATAACCTCAACAGGTCTGGTGAGCATCTCCTGGTGTTTCTGTTGGTAAACAACGTAAAAATATTCTCAACAATCAAAAAGCAGACTTGGCTGACAAATTTCCAATTTAAGCCATTCTCTCTCTGTGAAAATGACATTTTATGGAAATAGGTAACCTGTGCATTCCTTGCCTTATTCCCTAGTCTCCTGTGAGTTTCACCCCACACTTGTCACCTGTTGGAAGTCAGCTGAGTGAAACCTTCTGATTTCAAGTAGACTGTCTCAATGTTCATCTACTTTACATATAGTTCATGAAGACAGCCTATCAGCTGCTATCAAAATTCCAACTTGACTTCTCTTCAAAAAAGATAGAGAGCCCTGAATTACTAATTGGCCATGGAGCTCTAAGAACAAAAATAAAAATAAAATGATTTCAGCAGTTTGTCCCTCATAGTAAACACTGAAAGGAGGCCTTCCACAAAATTTGGAGGCCTTCCACAAAAAGCCAATTGTACCCATTCCTGGATCAGAAGCCTTGCTTATAATCAACCATGCCTTAATCATTCCCATTTGGATTTCAACAATGTGCGCTACATAGGACTGTCCTTGAAGATTATCCAGAAGCTGGAACTACTCCACAATGCAGTCGCACATGCAGTTTTGGGTGCCCCATGGTTCATCCAAGTAACATCACTACGTCAGGAGCTGCACTGGCTCCCGATTGCTTTCTGGGTGCAATTCAAGGATTTGATTATCACCTTTAAAGTCCTGCATGGCACAGGGCCATGTTATTTGCAGGACTGTCTCTCCTTGAGGTTATATACCCGTCCTACTAGTTAGATAGTGGGCAAGCTCCAGATCACCTCTCTTAAGTATTGGCATCTGATGGGACCTCAGAGCCTTTTGGGGTGGCTGCCTCAGCCCTTTGGAACAGTCTCCCACTGAAGATCTGAGGGATTCCTACCCTTTTAGCTTTCCAGAAGGCTGTGTAGGCCTGGCTCTTCCCCAAAGCATCCGATGGGATTGAGTTGTGAGAGGTTTGGCACTGGAGGGAAAAGATGTCTTTGTTTTTAATGACACTTTATGGATTGTTGTGAGCTGCCTAAATAAATAGGGAGGAACAAGAAAAAAGCAAATAAAGAATTTACAAAATATTGGACTTCTGGTCCCAAAAGGATAACCTTTTGGGCTGGGACCTTTTGGGACAATCTTGACCTGGATGACTGAGAAACTCCATAGACATTGGACTTCTGGGAAAGCAATGAAGAACTGAAGACATTTCCCTGTGATTGGAGCTGATGATCATAGCAAAAAAAGGTGCCAGTGAATGGATCAGCTCCTCAGAATTCCTTTCCAGATTAAGGAAATTACTAGGATGATCCTCAAATTTGCTCTCTTCAGGGCATCCATGAGAAGAGATGGTAACATAGCTATCTCCGGTGCTTTTGGGGATTCCCTGGTCTGGGACAGAAAACATCCTAATTAAAATAAACCTTCAAAGGGATACTGAGTTCATCTATTCCATCTTTTAATGACTTTAGAAGGTTGCTTGTTATTTAGTTTCTGGATATTAAGACCCTTCAAAAAGATAAGCTGTATTACCCCAGGAGCTTTGCCTTCTACCCTGATGAAAGAAGCTCTAAGTAAGTTTAAGGATTAACAAGAAAAGCCTTAATTTATAGAAAACAGGAAAGGGGGAACTAAAATGTTGATTTTGGAAAGTTAAAGGACTAGATGTATTTGAAAGAATATTTCCTGTGGGGTGTTTAAACATTTATAAAGGGATACATGAAGTCTTTGCAATTAACGGTGGGAAATCCTCCTGTGAGAAAGCTTTGTTGATTTGAAAATAAACAGATGATAAGAGGGGATTTGAAGGCTGGCTTGAGGGAGTCAGGAGTAAAAGATTACTCTTAAAGGAAAATAAGACTAACTAATATAATGAAGTAGCACTATTTGACTATAGAAAAAATTAAGGCTTTTTTCGATCAATAGATTCAGAAGCTACAATATTATTTGATACTATGACAGAGGATATAGAAGAACAATTGACAAACAAAGATTGGGGTTGATTTGAATGTGGATTTGGATTTAAAAAAAAAAAAAAAAAAAGCCAGATTACAAAAGTGATGTGGAAAAAGATGCTATAGATCTGAAAAGAGATTTTAAAATACCAGACCAGACAAACTATACGGAAAATTATGCTAAAATGGATTTTACAATTAAACCAGTCAATGTTTTAATAATTAAGAGGGACATGGAAAACCCTCTCATCTTAGATTTACAAAAGGAAGGTGTTAAATTCACTAAGCTGTTCCTGAAAGGAAACAAAGAGGAAAAGATAAGAAATCAACTTTTGGGTCATTATTTGATGGGATCAAAGATCAAGCTTTTTAAAAGAAAACAAAGATTTATAAAGTGAATTTATCTCACCAGGGTAAAATATATATGTTGCAGTTTCTGGTGAATATTAATGGGATTTCACTTTTTTTTTTTTAACTAGGATTGAATGACAGAGCTTTAAAGAATGGTTTATAAATAGAGAGAGAATTCTTTTGTTTTATGTTTTAGAGGAAGTAATAAATTGGATTAAAAATTAGATTTATTTGATTAAGGGTAAATATGCATGCTACTATTCCTGATAGTTCTTAATAAACTTTTCCTGATTAGGATTTATTTTTTTTAATAATCTGATTATTCCCAAGGGATGAGATATAGGAAAAAGAGATCTTTTTCATTGTTATTATTGTTGCAATACTAGAGGCAGTTTTCAGTTACTGAAATTGCTTATACTTGTCTGAAGTGAGGGCGAATCATCTTTTATGCATCTTATTTTCTTTTTTCTTCTCTCAATTTTTTTGTATTTTTTCTTTTTCATATTTTCTGTAGTTTGCATTACTCTTTTATCTTTATTTTTGTAAACTTTGAATATTTTTAAAAGGAATGTGAGAAAAAAGGTAAATATCCATTATTCTTCTGTCATACTAACAATAATAATAATAACACAGTTTAATGAAACAGGTTAATAAAAGAAAACATGAGAGAGATTAAATAGTTCATATTTCTACTTATTTATTTATATCTCACCTTTATTTTTATAAATAATTCAAGGCATCAAACATACCTAAACCTCCTTCCTCCTCCTATTTTCCCACAACAACTCTGTGAGGTGGGTTGGGCTGAGAGGAAGTGACTGACCTAAAGTTACCCAGCAAAAGGCAGAACTAGAACTCAGATCTCCTGGCTTCTAGCCTGATGGGAATTGGCCAACATTTTCTTCTGGTGTATTATGCTAGCAACAGATTGTTCAGAGTTCTGATCTGCATGGCAAGTATCTGTTTGCATATTAATACTGGACTGGACTACTATTTAATACATATTAATTCTATGTTGTAACAATCCCCTGGAAATCTACTTTTGTTTAGAGAGATTCAAGGATTTTAGTTGGTTATCACTAGATGGCAGCAAGAAACCACTTTAGATTTAACTAGAGAACAATCAGGAAAAAGCCATTAACAGTTTATGCCCATTCTCTCCTCTCTGTCTTTCTCTCTCTCCAGAAAGAAAAAGAAAAAAATAAGATGCAATAACTGATGATAAAAAGACTCTCCCAAATATAAAATAAAAAAAGAAAATTATATATCTATCTATATCTCTACCTCTACACCTACACCTATATCTAACCTATCTGTCTGTCTGTCTGTTGTCTGTCTGTCTGTCTGTCTGTCTGTCTGTCTGTCTGTCTGTCTATCTATCTATCTATCTATCTATCTATCTATCTATCTATCTATCTATCTATCTATCTATCTATCTATCTAATCTTGACCAGATAGGATCAAAGTGATCCGATTTCTATTACAGCCAGATTGGGCTAGCGGTTAAGGCAGTGGGTTCAAAAGCAGGAGGCTGTGAGTTACCCTCTCTCAGCCTAACCTGTCACACAGGGGCGGAAATCAGAGGAGGTAGATGCATTATGTTCACCTCCTTGAGTTATTTATAAAATAATAAAGTTAGGATAAAATCTAATAAATAATAATCACTTTTTAAAAAATCATATATCTCTTCCATCCAGGACTTCAAGTCAGGTCTAAAAAAAGTTTTTCTCCTGGAGTAAAACAGTCTTCTCCACTCCTGCCTAAATCCTAAGCTTTTCCTACATCTACAGTATTTTTGGAATATAATTTAGTGCCGCTGTTCACATCTTTGCCCCTTATTTCTTTTCTGAGCACCTTATTTTCAATGCTACATACTGTATATCAAGCCACAAGGTGTCAACCTAGAGCAGGCACAGAATATTTTAATACATTTTTCTGCCTCAGGTAGCTTGATATATATATATATATATATATATATATATATATATATATATATATATATATAAATCTCATATCCCCGAATGAAGAGGCATTGGTTGCAATAAAGGATTATACCTTCTTTGTAATGGAAAATTTTCTGAAATCAGGGATAACTGTCCTCTTAGCAGGGAGGGATCAAATCAGACTACAAAGGATACCGAAAAGAAGAGACTTGACAGAAGGCAGGGGTGGAGAACTATGACAACTTTATGACTTGTGATTTCAACTCCCAAATTCCTGAGCCAGCATGGAATTCTGGGAATTGAAGTTCACAGATCACAAAGTTGCCATAGTTGCCCACTCCTGGCAGAGGGTATCTCCTCACTTGTACCTGATCGTGACCCAGTCATGTTCTAATGATAGCTATTTCTCCCTTTGTCCTTTATGTTGCCTCCTCTTTGTCCCCAGCCTATTAGTGACAGTTGCTGAAGTTGTAAAAATTGGCAGCCATATTTTCAGAGAATTACCTATATCTGCTCCATAGAATAATTGAATTCCTGCTTGTGGGTTACATTCAGCTCAAGAAATAAACTGTCTGTGGGCATCTGCAATGCACACACTCCCAAATACATACAGCACATGTGTATATGTTCGTGTTGTAGCATATCAGTTGCGGGAGTGATCAATCATGCAATTTTGACTCACTAGAAGCCTGCACCATCTTCTTCAGAATGCTTTAAACCAGGGGTCCTCAACCTTGGCTACTTTAAGACTTGTGGACTTCAACTCCCAGAATTCCTCAGCCAGCTTTGAGCACCCCTGCTTTAAACGTTTCCTCTGTATATTAATTGTCTTCAATAACTTAGGAAGGAAATGATTCCTTCAATAGATTTGACCTAAATAGTCTGTATTTAATTTCTTTTTTTATTATTATTATTCTGGAATTCAATAGGTAAACGAAGCATGTAAAAAACAAAAATCATGATCTTGCAACTCAGACTCTTGTTTTTAGGAAGGCAAACTTTCCCCCTTGATGACTACAGTGAAGGTGCATGGGGACATCTCACCTCTGGCTGAGAAGAACGGAAGAGGCAATAGCAATCAAACAATGTATCTCCTCCTTTTGTGTCCAGCTTGAAAAACAGAAAACTGTTTTTGTTGGAAATGATTTTTGCTTTTATTTAATGTCTGCCTTTCATGCAGTCTAGACCTAGACTTGGAAATTATATTATCCGTTGTGCAAAATAATCATATTAAGAGGAAATGCATTTCAGGGACATCTTCATTTTTCCCTTACATAGATATATGTATGTGCATGTATGTGCATGCACACACACACACACACACACACACACACACACACACCAGAGAGAGGGAGGGAGGGAGGGAGGGAGGGAAATCTAATTTTGAGGGACAAAAACCAGAAAAGAAAAGTTAAACAAAATGTGTTTTATTGTTTGGAAAAATAATATAATTTTCCAGCAAATTAACATGTATGAGAATGAAGACTCAATTACAGCAATAGCAATAGCACTTAGACTAATATACCACTCTATAGTGCTTTACAGCACTCTGCGAGTGGTTTACAAAGTTAGCATATTGTTCCCAACAATCTGGGTCCTCATTTTACTGACCTTGGAAGGATAGAAAGCTAAGTCAACCTTGATCAGGTCAGGATCAAATTCCTGGCTGTGGGCAGAGTTAGCCTACAATGCTGCATTCTAACCATTGTGCCACCAGGGCTCTTGATATTGATAACCATGTGTGTATTTAGCAAAGGATAATATCTTAAAGGTTCTTTTAACATTTCTGTGGTTTTTGCTGAATGCTTTCCTAAAAATAAAAGAGAAAAAAAGAACCTGGCCCTTCTTCCAAAGCAGCCAGCAGGTAGTCCTTGACTTATGACTATTCATTTAATGACTGTTCAAAGGTATGATGTTGCTAAAAAAGTGACTTAGGTCTGGTCCTTGCACTTATGCCCATCTCAGAGTCCCCACGGTCATATGATCAAAATTTGGGCACTTGGCAACTGGCATGTATTTACAACAGTTGTAACATCCTGAAGCCACATGATCACCATTTGCAATTTCCCCAGGAAGTCAAATTCCCTTAGCAACTGTTCGATTTGCTTAACGACCATGGCAAAAAGGTTTGTAAAACTGCAACTCACTTAATGACTGTATCACTTAGCGGCAGAGATTCCAGTCTCAATTCTGGTTGTAAATTGAGGACTTTGCATAGTTACAAGGAGCCATTTGCAACACTGAGCCCAGAGACCCCTTCAGCACCAGAATCAAATGAGAAGACCCCAAAGGGATGGCTGCCTGGCATCCTATGAACACAGCCACTGATGGGGATGCCAACTCCTTCCTGGGTCACTGAACTAATCTTATTTTAGGATATTTTTGCCTGTATTCTGCTAGAATCTGCCTTCCTATAACTTAAGACAGGTGCTGCATTCCTAACTGGTTGTGGTTTCTTCTTTTTCGATATTTTCATTAAATAGGTTGTGGTTTCCTTCAGTTTGATAGCCTTCAGACTAAGCTCTTATTCCACCCTCATTTTTATTTTCTTCTCAGGGATAAATATACTTAATAATGCTGCTGTGCTAAAAGTCGCTGTGCAATTCCTCAATTCCCACCTGGATGAAACTATTTTCTTTTTTTTCTAATTTGTGTTCTTGATGCTTGAAAATTAGATTTGGATTTCTCTTGGGATTAACTTCCAACTAATGTTATTGTTGTAGCTGTCAGAGAGCATGACTGCTGACATGGATCTTTTCTGGTAATCCATCTCTCTAAAGTCTTCTACCTGCCCATCTTTTCAAAGCTAAACACCAATGGGATTTTTTTGTGGCAATATAGAAAGGAAGGAGAATTGCAGACTGTTGGAGCCATAATGGCACAATGGAAGGTAGAGCGCTAGCATGAAACCTCCTTTCACCTTGCAGCTGAATCAGTGCAAGATCACTGCCCTGCATTCTGTATGAATATCATTAAAATGATCTTCTCCTCAAAAGTATTTTGAATATAAAGTCTCTTTTATTAAACAAAATTGGAAAAAATGCATTGCATTAAAATACGTTTTAGTTTTTTCAATCTTTCCTTATAAGATTTCCTGGTCATTCTCTAAACTTGCAAAATGTTCATCTTTCATATAGTGTGCGGCCCAAACTACAGACAGCATCAAGATATCTCTTGGCAAAGTTTTCTGGTCAGCCACTCTCCTCTGAGTTGACACTAAAAAAGGTCAGACTTGAAAACTAGTATCAATAAAGAATATCTGTAACTCAGAGTTGAATGGTGACATCCTTGATGCTCTCTGAGCTTAGCTTTTTTCTTGCAGACCTTTCTATACCCAACTAAGTAACATCATCAGTGCTAGAAGGGTGTGGGGTTTGCTCTATGTGTATACAGTAACTTTCTTTGTCAGTATGGCCAGAAGTGTTGTTTTCTCCTTGATAGTTCCTTGATTAAGCTGTTGTTCACTACTTGGTCATTTGTCTGAGTTGGTAGTTCTTTTATATTAAAGGCAATGACAAATTGCTTTCATATTATGCCAAGGAAATATAGTGAACCAAAGTCAAGTTTGACTTAAGAGTGTCTTTATGGTATTTTAAAAAATAGGAAAAAAATTACTGGTAGTGCTAGCAAAGAAGATAAGCAAGGAGATTAGAATAGATGACTGTAACTCTGCTCAAGTCCCCATTAAGAATCCTGATTGGAGATTGTTTCAGTAGATGTGCTTAACCCTAGCATTAAATGCATGCATGCATGCTGCTAGATTTAAGTGAGGTAAGCTTTTCTAAATATGTTTTTGAATAACAACTACATACGTATTATTGATAAAGTTAGCTCATTACATTTAAAATTGTGTTACACTTGTATGGTTTTCTTTTTTAAAAACCTTATTTTTTATTATTGGAATATAATAAAATATAAAGAATCAAAGAAAAGATAAGAAAAAAAGAAGAAATTATAGCATTACGATTTCTGCCCTTCTTTTTATTGAGTAGTTACTATCTTATTCTTCCCTGGTTTTTTTTTCTTACTTTGTAATTCTCTTCCCTTCCTTCTTTAACCCTATTTACTTCCCATAATCATCAATTCAGTCTTTTTTTTCTTCCAACAAAAAGTCCATATAAAATTTCTAGTCTTTCAAAAGAGTCTTTATTGCTTTTTCCCTGACCAAACTGGTCAGCTTCACCATTTCTGCAAATTTTGTCCTTTTTATAAACCAATCTTCCACCGTGGATACATCATTTGTTTTTCAGATAAATGACAACATGATTTAGGGATCAAATACATACAGAAATACAAATGCCAAAGAATCCAAAATTATTAGATTTGATGTTTATGTTATATATCTTTTTCTGTTTCTAACTGTCAAATCAGGAAAGATTTAAGTTAAACCTCAAGTTAGGCAGGGAGAATTTTCATTCTCGATAAAGTGTGTTTTGTTCCAATTTAACTCTAGGTTCAGTATATGATTACAGCCTTAAAGAAGACATGTTTATAGGCAGCCTGCTGTCTATAATGTGTGCTGAACATGGAGAAGATACTTTTAGTTAGCATTAAATCCATGCTCTATTGAGAATCTCTTGTAACATGTTTCAATCAGTTTTTGAAGTCTACAAGACCGAAGGAGAATCACTGTCCTTTTCATTCACTGAATGGCACTTGCTTGATTACACTTATTATACGTGGAATCAAAGACATCCTGATTACCTTACCAAAAATTGAAAAGGTATAATTCACTTGTAGATTAAGGAATAGGAGAATACCTCAAAGCATGCATTCCCAGCCCAGATGCCCACAGAATTCTCTACAATGACCTTACTGGCTGGGAACTTCTGAATCAAACAGATCAGAACTATTCAGCCCATCAACATCCTCTTGCCTCTCCTCATTCCTCTTTCTTTCTTCATCCATCAATTAGCGCTCTTCTTGCACAAGTCTCAGTCTTCCACATGAAAGTTGCACAAGAGTATAGCTGTCCTGCAAACCGAAATGATTTCGAGTTGCACAATCACACAGCTGTATTCCTGCGTGGGAGACATTTTCTTCCCCCACCCTTTAAAAAAAAACACCACTTTTTCCAAACAATTGTAAATGAAATCTCTTATTCACAATTTACTTGTTTTTTATTCATGCACATGATAAACAGATCACTGGAGATATTATAATAGGAAATCAAAGGCATTTTTCTATGCAATCATACAGTCTGCTCCCTGAGTCCCATTTCAAAGTTCTTTTGTGGACAAAAACACCTTATGGAAATACTGTTGTTTCCTTATAAGGACAGTTGTAACAGACACTAATCTATAACATAAAAAGCATTAGAATTCTGCTTGTTCTTACTTTAGTAAGTCTTTCATTCCTGAGCAACCATGATGCCCTAACTTTCATCCAGCCTGAAAGCCCACTCCAAACACTTCTGAATGGCAGAAAAATTGTGAGAATGAAGAAGAGTTCAGTTGACATGTGTTGCAGAAACAAAGCGTTTGAACTTAGGTATTATTCCTCTGGAATCATAAGGTAGAGGCACTTCATCAGGTCAAGGCAAGAACTTTTGAGAGTGAATTCAAATACTGTTACCTTTATTAATTTTTTCTTCATTAGCTATCAAGCCAAGCAGTGGTGGGATTCAAATACCTGAACAACCAGTTCTTTGCATGGATGCCACTTCCAGAAATCTATTCTGAGCCTTGGAGGCCTGAGGGAGGCTTCCCAGGCTCAAAACGGACTTCCAGAAATGGCATCCACAATTTTCAATGGGCCATTCTGGGCCTGGGAGGCCTCCCCAGACCTCCGAGGCTCAGAATGGACTTCTGGAGGTGGTGTCCATGCACTTCCGGTGGGCTGTTCTGGGATTGGTATGCTTCCCTGGCTCAGAACAGATTTCCTGAAATGGCATCCATGCACTTCTGGTGGGCCATTCTGGGCCTTGTGGAAAAGGGCTAGGGCATCAGCCAGTTTGCCAAAATCAACAAAAATTAGCTACCGGTTCTATCGAACTGGTGTGAACCAGCTGAATCCCACCACTGAAGCCAAGCCAAAATCAGGAGTATCCACAGAAATAGGGTTAAAAATAATCAAGATGGTGGCAACAGCCGTGTGATTAATGTCCTGGCCAACAATACATACATTGTGATATACAGAAAAAAGAGAGAGGCTTTGATCACATGGTTGTTGCCACCATCTTGATGTTTTGACCCTTGCCTGCTGATCCTTCTGGCCAGAATGATTGACTTGAACATACTATAGTGCAGTGCTTTTTAACCTGTGGGTACATGTACCACTGGTGGTACTCCGGCACCTGGCAGGTGTACACATATGATGGGTTAAAAAGCACTTTAAAAAAAAGAGTAAAAAAAGTGTAAAAGTGTAGTGGGGGATGAGCTGAAGCAGTGGCAGCACCACACAGGCCTGTAGTAGAGTCAATTGGAGCTGTGGTGTTGCCGGGGCTCTTCTGAGTACCTAGGATTGGCGCATGGCTCTTGTTGATTGGCACTTCCGGGAGCAGTGTACAGCCTTGGGGAGAGGAGTCAGCTAGAGCTGCACTGAAGAAAAAGGAGGAGGGGGAAGAGAGGAGAGGATATAAAAAGAGGAGATTTTTGGCAGGAAATGGAGAGAAAAAAAGGTGATGGGGAAAGAGAAGGTGACAGAGAAAGAGAGACGGAAAAGATAAGATAAGAGGGAGAGAAGGGGATAGAACAGTGCAAAGAATAATGTCAGAGAAACAGGCACAAGTTTCCCATTAAAAGTGTGGCAATGGGTGTACAGATAGTCCTCAACCTATGACCACAACTGAGGCCAAAATTTATGTTGCTAAGTGAGAAATTTGTTAAGTGAGTTTTGTCCCATTTTATGACTTTTCTTGCCACATTTGTTAAGTGAATCACTGCAGTTGTTAAATTAGTAACACGGTTGTGAATCTGGTTTCCCCTTTAATTTTGTTTGTCAGAAGGCTGCAAAAGGGGATCACATGACCCTGAAACATTGTGACCATCATAAATATGAATCAGTTGCCAAACATCCGAATGTAAATCACATGACCCTGTGGCCACGCTGCAATGGTCGTAAGTGTGAAAAATGGTCATAAGTCACTTTTTTATTGAAATTTTTATAAACATTTTACAATAAAATCCCTCCCCACCTCTCTCCCTCCCCCCTCCCACTAACCCACCCCTTCCCAGAGCTGAATACAGAGCTAAAAAAAAAAAACATAAAAAAATTAAATAAACATCAAACAATTGTACATAAATCCTAAAAAGTTTTTAAACCCCTTTAACTCTATTACAATAAAATCAACAAATCTAAACATAACAACTTTATACAATAAGTTATTCAAAAGCTAAATAATACTTTCTAATCCCATATTTGTTCTGAACAAAATTTACCCATCTTTTCCATACAGAGTTGTATCTCTCTTGTGAGTGGTCTTTCAGATAAGCCGATATTTTTGCCATTTCTAATAAATAAGAAACTTTAAGAAACCATTCCTCTAAGGTGGGCAAGAAGTCTTTTCTCCAATATTGCCCAATCAATAACCTTGCTGCCGTAATAAAATTCAACATTGAAATAATCTCTTTACCATCACAATCTTCAATAATACCTAACAAAAATAATTGTGGTGTGAATTTTATCTTTCTATTAAAAAATTTTTGAATATTCCACCAAATCTTGATCCAAAAAGCCTTTATATTTCTACAAGACCACCAAATATGATAATATGTTGCATCCATACAACCACATCTCCAACATTTGGGCTGTAAATTAGAATACATACAAGACATCTTTTGTGGTACAAGGTGCCATCTATAAAACATTTTATAAAAATTTTCTCGTAAATTTTGAGCTTGGGTAAACTTAACATTCCTAACCCAAATTATCTCCCATGTATCTAATAGAATCGGCTCTTCAAAATTTTGAGCCCACTTAACCATACAATCCTTAACTAATTCTGTTTCTGAATCCAATTCCACCAAAGCATTATAAACTCTTTTTATATGGGCTCGATTTTGATCTCTGATTTGTTTCACCAAATTGGCATCTTCCACAATAAAACCCGTTTTTTGATCTATACTCCATCTTTCTAATAACTGCCTATACTGAAACCAAGAATAAATAATGTTTTCTTGCAATAAATCCTCCATCGGTTTTAATTGCCACTTATTCCCTTCCCGCTTAATCAATTGCTTATAAGAAATCCTATCCATTTTCAAGCCTTTCCTTATCCCTTCTATAGCGTGTCCAAGAATTCCCCACAATGGTATTCTAGAATTTACCCTATAATATTTCTTCCAGACACGCAATAGAGCAATTCTTAAAACATGGGACTTAAAGGCCATATCCACCTTTTTATTATAAATTAAATATGCATGCCATCCAAATAATAAATCCCATCCTTCCAAAGAGAGTATATCTAAATTTGTTAAGTTAACCCAGTCACTAATCAAAGTCAAAACCACCGCATCATAATACAATTTTAAATTCGGCACCTTGAGTCCACCTCTCTCTCGAACATCTTGAATAATTTTGAGTTTAACTCTTGGTTTTTTCCCAGCCCAAATGAATCTATTAATCCCCATAAGTCACTTTTTTCAGTGCCGTTGTAACTTTGAAGTCACTAAGCGAACTGTTGTAAGTCAAGGACTACTTGTACTTTATCACTTTATTCCTTTTTGGGGAGTCATCAAGTTTTTGACACCTTGCTAGGCAACTGGGGGTACTCGAATATTGCCATATCCTAAAAGTGGTACAATCTGTGAAAAAATTGAAAAGCCCTGCTATGGTGAATTGAATGTTCTAACTGTTGAGTCTAACTGTTAGGTTCCCAAAACCAAGAAAGTCATGCTGAGAAACTTCAAAGCAGTTTATTTTATTATTTCTCACTTGCCAAACTAAACTACTTCCATCATTAAAAATAAACTCTGAGAACTCCTAGGAATTGTCTTGATTTTCTTCCTCCCAACCAAACTGTCTAAGCTTTGATGTCTCTTGCTCTACTGGAATGCAGCCCCTCCCTTCTGGGAATCCAGACTAGATTCCACCAAACTGACTCTGGTTGGATATGTAGATTTGTCCTGATTAGTGAAAAGAAGGAAGATATATGATGGAGTGGAATTATGGTTTGAATGCCACAAAGTTCCATCACACAAAATCCTCCTAAAGAAAAGAAGGATCTAAGCCACCCTTAAGACCATAGAGTAGAATAGAGCTGGAAGGGACCTTGGAGATCTTCTAGTCCAGTCCCCTGTTCAAGCAAGAGAACCTATACCATCTCAGACAGGTGAATGTCCACTCTCTTCTTAAAAATCTCCAATGATGAAGCACCCATGATTTCTGGGGGTAAGCTGTTCCACTGGTTGATTGTCCTCACTGTCAGGGAGTTTCTCCTTAATTCCAGGTTGCTTCTCTCTTTGCTTAGTTTCCAACCATTGTTTTTCGTTCTTCCCTCTGGTGCTTTGGTGAACAACCTGTCCCCCTCTGCCTTGTAGCAGCTCCTCAGATACTGGTGATACATGTACTGTAGGCCAGAGAGGATTTTAGAAGAAGAAGAAAAACCATTTTGCAAATGGCTGGTGACAGCTCAATGATGCGATCACACCAGGTAGTTTTAGGAAAGATGAGCCCACATACTTAGCATTATCCAGGTGCACTGTTGCTGTAGGGAAATCATTTGAAATGGGCAATTATGTGTTTTTCTCTTGGAAAAATCAGTCTAAAGAATAAGCAATATAAAACCCTCCTTTTTTGAAAAAAAAAATGAAACAGTTTTAAACCTAAGACTTTCAGCAAAATTATTTCTTCATGAGACCACATCTATTGTGTACCTGACTATTTGCTCATTTTAACATTCCATAATAAAGGTTTGTTTGTTAATTTAAATATAGTCTTTTAATTATGTCTCGGCTAAAGTATGGCAATATAAATATAGTTTGAGAGCTGATATGACATAGGGGATGGAGAGCTGAACAGACACCGACTGAAAGCCTGCTTTGCAATAAATCTCACTAGTTATTCCTATGTCACATTTAACTGGGTCAATAGCAAGAACATTTCTTTTGAGAATACCAGAAAGGAGTTGATTGACCCAGGTGGTTAAATTTAGCCCTAAAGAAAATATATACACAAGGTTAAACTAATTCCTTCCAGTCAGTCATGTTGTGGGAATGCCTAAACCCAAGAAATTGACCCATTTTGCTATTGAATCTTTCAAGAAACAGAGGGAGAGAAAGAGAAGCTGAAAAAGCACCTTTTACAAAACTCACTGCCAACTTAATGCACAAAAAAATGATTCAGAAACCCTGAGTGGCTGAATCACCCAAGCCAGGCCTACTGCTGCCTCTATGGCAGAGTTCCCAAGCTTTTGGGTACCAGGGACCGGTTCCATGGAGGGAGATTTTTCCTTGGACTGGAGAGTGCATGGCTTTGTGTACTGCCTGCATCTCGCGGATTGGGCTTTGCTTTGTTTGTGCAGACCGGTTGCTGGCGTGTCATGGCCCAGTACAAGTCCATGGACCAGGGATTGGGGACCCCTGCTCTATGGCCAATGAGGAAGGAGCTAGTGATATCATGAAGATTCCTCTTGTGAAAGAACTCATGGACACTAAATCTTTCTTGGAGAAGGTGAGTTGGATCTCTATCCCTCACATTGTGACATTTGATCCATTTGGCATGATTATGAGTACTAAAATCGCTAGTAAAATAGATTTAACTCAATCTGAAACTGAGTTACATGTGTGGGAACAAGGACCCTGTGGATAGATTTCTACCCAGCCTGAAAATAACATGGAAATTATACCTTTGCCTGCTCCTCTTTCCTTTCTGTCAGAAGAGTGATATACGTAGGATTGATAATCTCATTCAAAATACTGAATAATCCATACAGTATTTAGGGCATAGAAGTAAGCCCTTCTCTAATGCTTTTTTTTATTTCTAGTTAGACAAATCCACCCTTTTGGATGTTTTGTAGATCTTAGAGAAACCTTCAAAGTACTAACAAAAGGAAAACACATCAGAATACAGTATTAGCATAAGGTAAGTATGTTCAGTGTAGAAGAGCTGGCTGACACTTTATAGTAATAGGAATAAGGTAATCAGATTTGGGGACGAATGGAAGAGCATTGAGAAGAGCCAAGTCTAATGTTTATTTCTTCTACATGCTCATGTATCTTGGCCTTCACATGCTTCAGAAATGTTTATGAAGAAGCTCTCTGACTCTTGCAAGATGTAGTGCTCTTCTGCTGTTTATTAAAAAAAAACTGACATCTTTTAGGGTTCTGTGCCAACCTGAAATTGAGCTGTTTTAATAAAGAGCAGACCTTTGCAAGCACTGCTTTAAAATAATTTTTTAGCATTGTCCAGCCCTAGTGGTTTCCCCATTGCTCATTTTCATATTTATTTGCTGTTTTTTACCCAGGGAGAAAGAGATGATATTTAAAATGCTGTATTTACTTACGCATAAAGAGCAAGACTGACCTATTTAAGCAGAGAAAGTACACAATTGACTAAACTCCATTACATCAATAGGAGCAAGTTATCTGCTGAATCACATGCCTCCAGAGACACTATTCTGGATCCTCTTTGATCCATTATGTCAATAGGGGGAGAACATCTATTGCATCCCTGCTTCTCAACTCATTGAAGGGTTTCAAATATGTACATATTTAAAAACAAATGCATCCAATAAAACTTTGGATAAGACCAAAACAGAACTAGAGAATGAATTCATTTAATTCTAACTGGAAATGAGTCTTATGTAGTATAACTGTATTAAGAAGCCTATAATCACTAGTATTTTTCTCTGCCATCTATATCTATCTATCTGTCTGTCCACCTGTCTGTCCATCCATCTATCTGTCTGTCTATCTATCTATCTATCTATCTATCTATCTATCTATCTATCTATCTATCTATCATCTATCTCCTCTCTTTTTGGATTATTTTCTTATGCCAAGTTAAAATGTGATGCCAGTTCTTGAATATAGTCTCTATCAAAACAGGGAACATACCCAATGGAAATATTAGGGCTATATAAAAAATATTTATGGGGGAATTTAGAAACTGATCAAAATGATTCTAAAATCAAGTAATGCCTTTTAATTGTGTTCTTATGGGATTTACCAAGATAATCCTATTTATAAAAAAAATACATGAAATTACATGTTGAAAACATCTGAATGTGACAGATCACAAGAAAAGATTACCATTACTCATGACAGTTAAAATTAAACCATTTGTTATATTCTGAATAGGTGGTCTACTTGTAAAATGTTTATATTTCTTCCCAATGATGCAACATATATTAAATGTAAGCCATAAGCAAAGAATTTTTGAATTAAGATTTGCATGGGAGGGATCTGTCTGCCTATAAACATGGATGGTTCTGGAGAGTTTTAAGAATCTGGACAAGCAATTTGTTTTCTGATATATTGCAGAAGGTTGGACTCTGTTTGAATGTTTGTGGTTCCTTCCAACTTCACAAATTCTACAATTCTAATTAACTTTTCATTTTCCTTCTTTTTTTACTGCAAGTTCTAAGGCCAGAAAAGAATCATTATATGAATGTCAAGAGGAATAGTAGCAGTAGTAGTAATAGTAGTAGTAGTAGTAGAAGAAGAAGAAGAAGAAGAAGAAGAAGAAGAAGAAGAAGAAGAAGAAGAAGAAGAAGAAGAAGAAGAAGAAGAAGAAGAAGAAGAAGAAAGAAGAAAGAAGAAGAAGAAGAAGAAGAAGAAGAAGAAGAAGAAGAAGAAGAAGAAGAAGAAGAAGAAGAAGAAGAAGAAGAAGAAGAAGAAGAAGAAGAAGAAGAAGAAGAAGAAGAAGAAGAAGAAAAGGTTTTGAATTTGAAGGGCTTAATATATCGGAAAAGCCTACTTGTTGGCAATAATGAGGCAATAATTATTGTACAGTGTATCTCAGTATATCTATTCTACCGTACAAAGACTGGCAAACCTGTAGCAGCCACATATCAATTAGCTGGAATCTTATTCCTATGAGGTCCCGACCCTGTTTGCCAAAAAATAAGAGTAGCAAGTCAGCTACCACCCCCATATTTCCCAGCTTGAAATCCTTGGTACCATCAAGGAACTTAGCTAGAAATGGTATTTTGACATGATTTCATAAAATAAAAATGAATGGCTCTTGTCAAGGCAGGGTTCAGATTAATAGCGGCCAAGTGGTTAAAAAAATAATTCTCATTCAATTCCTTTTATTTGACTTATTTTTAAAAGGGCTCTGAGTTTTGTACTCAGATGTCAGTGGGGAATATTCTTTTTCTTTATTTAGCTGTTTTATTCAAACTGTTCGATAAAATTTTATTGCATTGGCTGTATATTACTCTGATATGACAAGCAGGAAATTATGACAGAAGAATAATAGCCAACTTGCCAAAGACCAGACATGAATCTATTACAGAGCTGTACTAAAACCCAAGTATCCAGTTCCTTAGTTCAGACAGGTTTTAAGATAGATCACA
This sequence comes from Crotalus tigris, assembly GCF_016545835.1. Taxonomy (NCBI): domain Eukaryota; kingdom Metazoa; phylum Chordata; class Lepidosauria; order Squamata; family Viperidae; genus Crotalus; species Crotalus tigris. The sequence goes on along the minus strand of NW_024100609.1, from coordinate 5,290,988 downwards.
ATATAGCTAACTCATAATCTTATGTTAGGAATGAATAACAATAGTGTGAGATGTTGCAATAACAGAGTGTTATTACAGAAATTAGAATATCAGAATTCTAGAAAATTCTAGAAAACAAGAGCGTCAAAATGAGATTAAGAAAGATTGAAAAATAAAAAGGGGACTAATAAAATTGGGTACAACATTTTTTTAAAAAAAAATCATGTAGTGATTGTTTAAGATGTTAAACTGCATAAACCAAGAATTATAGTCAATTAATGTCTTAATGATAAATATTTCTATTTGTCGTACCTCTTGATGATAGCCCATTCTACCTTTTCCTGTTCTGTTCCAGAAATCCTATAAATCCAAGGAACGTGGATGGGGTTCACTAGAGGAACCCATGCAAAGTTAAAAGTTTTATTTTGTACAGGTAGAAAACTGTAATTAGTTATAGCTTGAAAAATTCATACAGTTTTCAAGATCGTTTATATAGGGCATGTTTTTAAGAGTGAGGATTTTGCAATGACTGAACTATCAGTCTACATATGGAGAACCAATTTTTAAGTCCCCATTCAACCAGGGACAACATCCTTAAGGAGCTCTTGACCCAGTCCATTTTTGAGGTAATGAACTAATAGGATATTAAATAGGATATTAAGATATCCTTAAGATATTAAGTCTTAAGTAACCAACATAAGTCTTCTTTAGAGTACTGTAAATGTATTTGCCTAGAATTTCTCTGGCACAAACATCTTCATGTCCAACTTCTCTGACCACCCTATATTGAAAGACTAATAACTGCCATGGTAAGCCTGCTAGACTGGTAGAAGGGACACCACATGGCTTAGAGTCCATTATAGCCATAGAGGATGAAGGGCCATTTAGCACATGCTTCCTGCTTTGGAACCAAACACCCAGGATGGTGCCATATACAGCAGGGCTTTTCAACCTTTTCACCCATTGTACCACTTTTAGGATATGGCAATATCCGAGTACCACCAGTCGCCTAGCAAGTGTCAAAAGCTTGATGAATAAAAAAAAAAAGGAAAAAAGTGATAAAGTACAGGTAGTCCTCAACTTACAACAGTTAGCTTAATGACTGTTTGAAGTTACAATGGCACTGAAAAAAGTGCCCCCCAAGCCACAGTCGAGCAAGACACCTGCCTGCCCACCCAGTAGCGCTCTTCCTCCTGTTCGAGGTTTTCATTATTGTGAGCATTTCTGTTGGGGATTGGCAGCAAAGGTGGGGTGGGAGGTGTTTAGTTTTTATTCCACCCATCTACTGGGTGGTTGCAGCAGGTTTTGATCACTTCACATGACCCTGGGGCACTGTGAACATCATAAATATGAATCAGTTGCCAAGCATCTGAATGTAAATCACAAGACCCAGGAGATGCTGCAACATTCCAGCTGATTGGCGCTTCTTCTAGGCTCAGCAGAAGGGCCAGGATCAGCGCCAAGCTCCAACTGGTGCCTGGCGCTGACCCTGGTGCTTCCGCTGAGCCCTGACAGCCCTGCAGCTCCAGCCATCTCTCGCTCAGGCTTGTGCAGTGCGGCCATCGGTTCAGCTCATTCTCCTTCCCCGCTACCACTTTTCTAGGATGGTCGTGTACCACCTGCCAGGTGCCAATGTACCATAGGTGGTACCCATACCACTGGTTGAAAAGCCCTGATATACAGTATTTTGGATACTGACTTTAATATTTGCTAGGAAAATAGACAGTTAAGTAGAATGACAAAAAGTGAAAAATATTTCTATCTATTGCTTCAATAGATGTTTCATTTCAAGACTTCAACAGCATGAAATTGCTCTCCAAGGAAAATGGTTCCATTGGAGGAAATGACTTCATCAATGCTTATTCAAGATACCACTTATTTTTATATTACTTTTCTCATTTGAATCCAGGTACAAGGCTATCTGTTAGGAAAAGAAAAAAAAGAAAATTGGGTTGGGCTAGGGAAAACAAGAAAAAGATGTGCAACACATATTTTGCATAAAACATTTTTTTCCCTAAGGAAAGGGATTGATATATGAGCTCTTCAAACTTTTCAGTATCACAAACCTCTAAAATATTTAATGAATTTATGTAACACCCCCCCCCCCATGAATGAATCTAATTATTTCATGGAGGATACAGCTGGGCATATATATATATATATATACTATCTAAAAGAATAACTATATTTTAATCCATATATCACAGAGGTTCTCAAACATTGTGGCACTCCAACTTCTCACTGCTGGCTCAAGCAAAACCCAAAGGGCATTTTGACAGAGTTTATATTTTGCTTGTACTATCCAGTTCTTTTTTTAAAAAAAAAATCTGATCTCTCCTTCTAAGTTTCTACCCCCATTCTCACTCCCATCCACCCTTTGGGAATTCACAAGTCACCTTTTGAGAGCTCATGGGTTGATAAACAGACTTTTATTTCAAGAAAACAAGCAGGCTTGTCACAGCAGTGAGTGGCAAGGGAGGAATGACTAATATAGGTTTTTAAAAACACTAATATAATAGCAGAGTTTTCATCAGAAGCTTACATGCATCAAAGATATTTTAAAACATTAGCTACCACTGTTGTGCAGGGGAAAATAGGAATATAATTCTTCTTCATGAGGAGATTTTAATCTAAAATGATATACATGGTATTGAGTTACATTCTGACTGAATGATAGGAAACATTCTTAACCTTAAAAGCAGCTCATCAGAAGAACTGCTTACTCTAAGAGTAAGTTCCTCTTCATTGAATGTTTCCCTTCAAGCTGATGCTTAGCAGCCATTTGACAGAAATGCTTTAATATGGATTTCTTCATGGAGTTGGGAGTTGAACTCTTTGGCCCCTCTTAACTGTGTTATTTTATGTAGTGAATTTTTAAGGGTTTTGTGAAGTGAATACAAGATGTTTTAGAATCTACTAATTCCAACCTGGAGCTCATATAATGTTCATTTTCATTTCATAGAACAAAGGACATTTGTTATAGTATCTCAGCTACAGTTTGTGAACAATTTATTGGACAGAAATATCTTCTCTGATTTAAACATCATCTATCTGAACCATTTCTAGGAAACATGGGTCTGTTTTCTGCAAAAAGCTAATTCTGATATTCATTTTTGATGCTAAGATTTGAGTTGAGTGAATGCAGCTGTAAATTCTTTCTTCTTAGACAAGTACTTAACATGTGATTGCTCCAGTAAATCATGAGTTCTACATTTTCAAGTTTTAAAGCTGATTTTAAGTGATTTTTTGAGAATAGCATGTAGTGAGGACCAAGGTATATTGTGAATACTTGTCATTTAAAATGACCTGTTTTGTATAAAATAAGAGGCAAATGACTAATTGCTTTTTCAGAACCCTCTAATTTAAAAATGCAAGAAAAAAAATCCTCTTTTGTCAAAATCAGTTTTTTCCCTGGCAGTTGACAGCTTGGAGACAACAGCTTATTGGGTTAGGAATATTAGATATATATTTTTTCAGATGCTGTTTTTAAATGAATTATTCTGGAAAAAACAATAACAAATATGGCTAGCTCATTTTCTATTAAACTGAATTGGGGAGCATAGTTTATACTCTTAATATATATCAATGAATGAATGAATGAATGAATGAATGTAAAGAATATCAAATAAGAATGAATGCATTAACACGCACTGCACACGCACAAGCACACACACACAAAACAGAAGGTTTCCTGGGTTAATGAATAGCAAGTTTTACTAAGAATAATACATTTTACTAATAAACTATCTTGGAATTGGAACATTTGGGTGCTCCTTGTAAGTGAAAGGATTAAATATTTAAGATATGAACAGGAGGACAAAGAAAAAGGACATTGCATTGTTTTTTTTATTACTGCATTAGAAACACACTCATTTTCAACCAGCTAATTGTTAAATCTCCTTTTCTGTATTCCAAGCATTTAATTCTTTAAAGTCCTGTTTGGAAACTATTTAAAAATCTGGATAGCAAATGCAAATCTATATATTTAATATCTCTTCTTCACCTCTCTCTCTCTCTCTCTCTCTCTCTCTCTCTCTCTCTCTCTCTCTCTCTCTCTCTCTCTCTCTCTCTCTCTCTCTCTCACACACACACACACACACACACACACACACACACACACACGTGGAATAATTCTTCATTTATTATATAAAGGGTGTGTAGTCTATCCTTCCCCCCCCCTTGTAAGAGCGTCCTGCCTCGACTATAAATCAATCAGGAACGGTGCAGTAATCAACATGAATTTATTGCTCTATGTTGAAAACAAAGTCAGCTCTGAAGAAATTCCTTGCCCGGTGTCCCGAATATATACCGTCACCACACCCACCTCGTACGCCCTAATTATCCCAATTACTCCACCCACACCACACCCCATTCCCCCTTGTGTCAGCTTTTGGTTCTGTAGAGTATCGCTAATCAATAGATTAGTGCTGTAAGTACATCTCCTTCCCCCCCCATCCACCTAACAGCTACAATGTGTCAGACCCAGCGTTCTATTTCGGCGTTTCTGTCTGGTTTAGTTTCAATCTATGCCCTGTCCTCTTCGGCATTTGGTTAGTCACGTGGTTTGCACGTCACTGGGGAAGCGCCGGCAACACCCTAGTAACGGCTCCATCGATCTCGCGCACGCAGGAACGCCTGGAAGTACAATGGATCGTTCGGGATGCCTGGAGGTTCCATGGGCCGTCAGCAGGAGGACTTAATTCGCCGGTACGATCCATGCTGGGTCTGACATTCTGCTTCCCCTCACCACAAGGCCCCCTGAAATAAAACACATAAATCATTCATATCCTCTAGCCCATTTCGGTAATGTTATCTTTCCTCCCTTTTCTTTGGTCTGTGTGGCCATGTCTTGTGATATTGGCGTATCAGGCTAGGGGCCCAGACATCTTCCCTTCGTACCCAGGAAGCATCAGATAAAGGGTATCCCTTCCATAACACTAGATAGTATAGGTTATCCCCTCGCAACCGTGAGTCTATTATGCCTTGGATTTCATATCGCCCCGGGGTGATGGGTCCCGGTGGGTCCTTATGGGGTTCCCCTTTCACAGGCTTCAATAGACTCACGTGGAAGACCGGGTGTATCTTACCAAGCATCTCCGGCAATTGCAGTTGTACCGTAACAGGGTTGAGGATACGTACTATTCGGAAGGGTCCAATGTATTTTGGCGCTAGCTTCTTGCATGGCACCTGTAACTTAATGTACTTGGTGGATAAGTATACCTGGTCTCCCACCCGTAATTGGAATGGCAGTCTACGCCCTTTATTACCCTGCTCTTTTGCTGTCTGTTCCGCTTGTTGCAGTGCCTCCTTTACTTTACTCCATACGTGACTTGCACGGGATAACCAGTCTCCAGTTTGATGTTCCAGTGGTTCCTGCGACTCGCCCCCGGGCAATGGAATTGGATCATACCCATAAATTACTTGGAATGGGGACAACCCTGTGCTTTTGTGTACTGCATTATTATACGCTAATTCTGCAAATGGCACAAAATCTATCCAATCCGACTGCTGGTAGGATACATAGGAGCGTAGATAGCGCGCAATCGCTGCGTTGGCTCGTTCCGCCGCCCCGTTGGTACAAGGATGGTATGCGGAGCTTAGTCCTTGGGTGGTTCCAATACTTGCGAGGAATCGACGCCAGAATTGGGCCGTGAATTGAACACCTCGATCTGAAATAATTCGACGGGGCGCTCCGTGTAGCCGGTAAATGTGTTGCACAAACAATTTGGCTAACTTTTTAGCGGACGGCAGGCCCTTGCAGGGAATAAAGTGTGCCTGCTTTGAGAATAGATCCACAACCGTCCATATGACCGTATAGCCCCTGATATTTGGTAAATCAACGATGAAGTCCATCCCAATATCCTGCCAGGGTCGAATTGGGTCAGATACTGTTTGTAACAATCCCATCGGTCTTTTTGGTACTACTTTCGCCTGTGCACAAACATGACATTCCTTGACATACCGTTCAATGTCCTTCCTCAAGCTCGGCCACCAGAACTGGCGCCTTGCCAAATGTAGCGTTTTTACGAAGCCAAAATGGCCCGCCACTTTGGAGTCGTGGCATTGGTGGTATACCCGATTCCTCAAGTCTTGGGGAACATACAACTTATTCCCATACCAAGCCAATCCATTACGATGGGTCAACAGTCCTGGATTTGCCAGTATCCACGGATCAGTCAACAACACGGATTTTAGTTCCTCCTCAAATGTTACTAATTTTGCACACTCATCCATCTGTGGGGAACTTATATTGTCCGAAGGTAGGATAGCCTGAACCACCTGTTCCCTTTTACTGTCGTACTGTGGTAATCGGGAAAGTGCATCTGCTAAGAAGTTCTTCCCTCCCGGTACGACCTTCAGGTGGAACTTAAAACGTTGGAAATACTGCGCCCATCGAACGTGTTTTGGCGCTAATTTCCGTGGAGTTTGGAGGACCGCTAAGTTCTGGTGGTCCGTCCATACCTCGAAGGGGAACTGTGCACCCTCCAACAAATGGCGCCAGGTGGACAGTGCCCATTTCACCGCAAATGCCTCCTTTTCCCACACCGCCCACCGTCGTTCTGTGTCGGTAAACTTTTTGGAGGTATATGCGCACGGTTGTAGTTTACCTTGTACATTACGTTGCATCAGGAGTGCTCCGACGGCCACATCACTGGCGTCTGTCTGTACTACGAACGGCTTACCCGGGTCAGGATGTATTAACACCGGCTCTTTCGCAAATAGCCTTTTTAGAGATTCAAAGGCATGTTGACAGTCCACAGTCCAATCTAAAGATTGTTTCGGTCGGGGTTTTGCGGTGGCATTTTTGGTGCGTAATAATTGAGTTAATGGTAGGGCCACGTCAGCGAATGAGGGGATGAATTGTCGGTAGAAATTGGCAAACCCCAAGAACCTCTGAAGTTGACGACGGGTTCTTGGGGCCTGCCATTCCAATACACTGCGCACCTTACTCAGGTCCATTTCTATCCCCGTTGCTGAAACCCTAAACCCTAAATAATCAATGCGATCCTTGTGGAACTCACATTTTGATAGTTTACAGTATAGGTTAGCATCCAGTAATTTTCTTAATACCGTCCGTACCAATTGCACATGGTCCTCTAACGTCTGTGAATATATTAGTATGTCATCAAGATATACAAGAACGCCTCTATACAGGTGGTCATGCAACACTTCGTTGATCAGCTGCATAAATACGGCTGGTGCTCCTTGTAATCCAAACGGCATCACCTTGAATTGATAGCTGCCTAGTGGACAGTTAAACGCTGTTTTCCACTCATCCCCTTCTCTGATTCTTACCCTATAGTATGCTTCACGGAGATCTAGTTTTGTAAAGATCTTTCCGGCCGTTAAATGGGTAAGGAGGTCTTTCATAAGTGGTAGGGGGTATACTGGTTCTATACACACAGCGTTCAGACCTCGAAAATCTACACATAATCGTAACCCTCCGTCCTTTTTCCCTTGGAATATGACAGGGGCTGCTATCTTCGAACGCGCTGGCTCTATAAAACCCCTAGCCAAGTTTTTATCGATGTACCTCCTCATTTCCTGCAACTCAGCGAATGTCATGGGATACATCCTGGGCTTGGGTAGTTTAGCGCCAGGAACAAGTTCGATGGCACAATCTGTCGGTCTGTGAGGCGGCAGACTGTCACACTCCTGCTCGCTGAATACCGCCGCAAGGTCGTTATACACCTGCGGGTAGTTGACCTCACCCCTCTCCTGCACTGGTTTTGAGGTGTTCAACTTCCCATTCCTATCTGGGTCTTTCATGGCCCGTGGGTGGGGCCCCACCTCAATCCTTAGATGTCGAGAGCCATCCGCCCACCAGATAGTTGGCGTCCATTTGTCCATCCACGCCAATCCAAGAATAACTGACTCGGACATAGTTGGAACGACTATAAATCTTATAGTTTCCCAATGTCCCCCTATATCCATTCTGACAGGCTCTGTCACCAAGGTGGTCGGAGCCCCTCCTAACAAAGAACCGTCCACCTGCTCAAATCGACTTGGAGACTTTAGTCGAGCCACCCTGAGCTGCATCTGTTGCACCACCCCCTTACTGATTAGGCACCTAGTACATCCTGTATCTAGTAATGCCTGAAGGGGTTTCGACTCACCAGTAACCGGGCTTGTCAACGTGATCGGAATGGTGAATGGTACGATGGGTTCACTCACCATTGGGTCCTCCACCGGTCCTTCCTCCTCATGTTCCTGTAATCCAGGGGACGCATCATCGAGGGGTTGTTGGATGGGAGTCTGACCCAGTTGGTAAGCGACCCTTGACTTCTCCACTGTTCTCTTTGGCGTAGCGCCTGGTTTGCCGATCGCCGTTGGTGTACCTATTGGCTCGGGGATTCCACATTCCGCAGCCCTATGGCCTGGTCGGTTGCAGCGGAAGCATTTGAAAATGGGTCTTGGACGTACCGTACCCTGCATGGTTTGCGTGGGACCACCTACAGGTTGATCCTGATTCCTACGGGGTCTATCCTCCCGTCCTCCGGGACGATCCCTCAACCCAATGTCCAACTCTACTGCTGCCCGAAACCAATCAGCCAGGCGTCCTACCACTCCCCTGATTATACATGCCTGACGTATGTTGGTATCCAGACCGTTGCGGAAGTGGTGAATTAACAAGCTGTCTGGCCACGATCTAAGTTTCCCTGCCACCTTTTGAAACTCACGAATGTATTCCTGCACTGGCCTGCCCCTGTGCCGCAAATTCACTAACTGGGCCTCCGCCCGTTGTAGGCGTGTTGGGTCCTCAAACCTCGTTTTCAGTGCATCGAGGAAAAGGCCTACGTCGGCTAACTCTCTAGCCTGGTCACTATAGAGATCTGCAGCCCAAGCGGCAGCCTCCCCTTGCAAACTAGCCGTGACCGCCACCACCATCGCCCAATTGGATGAGTACAGGGTTGTATAACGGTCTAGATGGTTAAGTACGTGGCTGAGAAATACCGCTAGGTGATCCGGATCTCTGTCAAATGTGAGCGCAATTGGAGGAGGATTCCAAACCATATTCTGAGGCCATGGGGCTGGCCCCTGTCCACCATACGGGACCGCCTCTGGACGTGCCACAGGACGGGGTCCTACTCCCAGGGGTCCCTCCACGTCTCTCTCAGGACCCTCCGGGTGCTCCCGCACTCCCCGTGTACTCAGTCCATACCGTGGGCGCTCTGCCCCGGTTTGCCTTGCTACTGGGTCCCGTGGGGTGAAGCGACTGTCAGGCTGCAATTTAAACTCCGGGCTTGACATTTGGAAATGGGACATATAAGTTGGGCTGTCCTTAATGGGGCTGCGGATGGTATTGGGATATATACGTTCCCCGAATTGTTCCCTAAGAACATCTAACGTATATTGTCCTGGGGCCGTGGAACAGCTCCAATCCTCTCCTTCATCTCCAGTCATCCGGCGCTCCCTCCAGCCCGTGAAACTTGGTGCCAATCGCCGTCCCTTACCATCCTCCGGGAGGCCTGCGGTTGAGCCGAACCACCATTCATCGTCTGCGGCCGCCAATCTGCGCTGCCTGATTCCTGGTGCAGCACCCGCGGGGATACGTCCTCTCTCCTTTTGCCTCACTACCGGTTGCTCCTCCCCCCCGGCCTCGGCATCCGGACTCTCCATCTGCTCGTCGGCCTCCGCAGGCCCCTCGTCAACAACTGGGTCTTCTCCCTGTGTCCCTTCAGCCATAGTGTCACAGTACCAGATAGCCGCGAGATGTGTATGCAGGTTGTGAGAGCTGACTTAATTGTAAGAGCGTCCTGCCTCGACTATAAATCAATCAGGAACGGTGCAGTAATCAACATGAATTTATTGCTCTATGTTGAAAACAAAGTCAGCTCTGAAGAAATTCCTTGCCCGGTGTCCCGAATATATACCGTCACCACACCCACCTCGTACGCCCTAATTATCCCAATTACTCCACCCACACCACACCCCATTCCCCCTTGTGTCAGCTTTTGGTTCTGTAGAGTATCGCTAATCAATAGATTAGTGCTGTAAGTACATCTCCTTCCCCCCCCATCCACCTAACAGCTACAATGTGTCAGACCCAGCGTTCTATTTCGGCGTTTCTGTCTGGTTTAGTTTCAATCTATGCCCTGTCCTCTTCGGCATTTGGTTAGTCACGTGGTTTGCACGTCACTAGGGAAGCGCCGGCAACACCCTAGTAACGGCTCCATCGATCTCGCGCACGCAGGAACGCCTGGAAGTACAATGGATCGTTCGGGATGCCTGGAGGTTCCATGGGCCGTCAGCAGGAGGACTTAATTCGCCGGTAAGATCCATGCTGGGTCTGACACCCCTTTTTCCCCTCCTCCTGTCTCACCCAAAAAAAGGAGGGGGGAGAATGCTGATTAAAGAGTCAGAAAAGAATGGTTCTGACCTGGTTCATATTTCTATTCAATTGTAAAGCTATCTGGGTGACCTTGGGTTTGTCAAAGCCCAGCTGTCTCATGCAATTGTTTTGAGAATAAAATAGAAGGTGAAAGGGTAGTGTTAAAAATGGAAACAAATAATAATCATTTCAACACCTGCCTAAAGAGAAAACATCAATCAAATAATATCCTGGTCTTGCTTCTCAGTAACAGGGTAGACAAAAAATTGCTGGCATTGATAGGACACCATTTCTAAATCTTCTGGAGAAAATCAAAGCATTTTGACTTGATTTATTTATAGACCCATTCCTGTTGTAGAACCTGAATGTAGATTCTAATGCTGAGATGGAAAACTGCCATTTCAAATTCATTTCAATCCAATGCAATTTAATTCAGTTGGTTGTTCTAAAATACCTGTTTCGATTCCTTTTTGTTTGGACTGTTTTACCTTATGCAAACAAAGTTTGGCTGCTTGTTTATTAAATATGATATGGTCTTAAATATTTTTATGATCCCTTTCTGTAATATGAGCATTAGGATACATAGAGTGTTTTCATAAAGTCATAAGAAAAATCTAAGATTTAAAAATTTTTCAGCTGGCTTCATTCAGCCTAAATCTAAGGACCAGAGGATTGCTATCAAATGATAAGAAAACCACTTATCTCAAGGTCTGAATCCATCCACAAGCTCATTCCTCTCTGAACAATTCTAATGTTCATTTGTGGAATGACATGTCCCATTTCTGTTGTTTGTGAGAGGGAACCTCTTTATGAGGAGACTATTTAGATAGAAGAATCTAGCCCACATAATTCAAAGGAGGAAGTTTGCTTTTGGATTGGATGTTTATTTAAGAGCAAAGATCTTTATAAATCAAAATTCATAGCTTTAGAAATTACCTATCCCAAATAAGTTTGCTTATAGCGCTACAAAAATCAGATTATAGACAGACAGACAGATAAAATATGCAAGAGAGAAACACACACACAGAGAGAGAAAGAGAGAGACAGAGAGAGACAGACAGACAATAGAGAGTTTCTTGCACTCATGACTATAAAGCTATATTAGAAAATTAGAAGTTAATCCGTACTCTTAAAAAAAATTACTGAATAAATTCTAAGAAGTTAAAGCTCTCAAAAGCCTCAGCCTAAGAAGTTAAAGCTCTCAAAAGCCTCGGCCTTATACAACAGAAATATGTACACACAAATAGGGCTACATATAATAGCCATAGTAGAACTGCAGTGTCATATTGGTGGCTCAGCAAGTCAAACATTCAAGGAATAACAGGACTAATATGTATTTTTCCCTCCAACTTTTGGGAAGCCTCTTGCCTCCCAAATCACTGCTGGGATGTTCAGTTTTTGTTTCCGGCATCAGAATCTCTGATGCTGGCTAAAGGATAAAAGAGGGTTTGATTAAGATTAATCAAAAGATGGACCAGGAAGGACTAAGAATCCAAAGTATTCTAGGCCTTCCAAGCTCTTCTCCACATCTCATGGTCCTTGAGAATAGCTACAGAAGTGGTCTACCTTACTTCACGTCCAACATTTGCCTATATAAGTGATTAAAAAAAAAAAAAAAACAAGCAGAGCAATGAATGTTGCCCCTCCTATACCTCTTATTATTAAGGCCAGCATTGCTCTAGTCCTGAGCTTGTAAGATGTTTTGAGGAGAGATTAGGTCTGTTTTAGTATAGCACCAGGGCTTTAGCATTTGAAAAGACAAAAAGAATGGAGTTTTTCATGTCATAAAAATTTGAACTATATTTTTAAAAGGTGCAAGGTGGGAAGGAGGAAGAAATTATGTCTATTAAACAAACATTGGTACTACCTAATTTTTTTTTCTGATCTTAGGGCAAAATCCACCACTCTACCAAAGATTAGTCATGGATAGGAGTACTGACGGGATGTAACAAATTGATGCATTCACAATGCATGACACAATGACACAATATTTTATCATTTGGGTTGGTTTTTAATTTGGTTGGTTTTTCTTTGTCTCCTCAAGACAAACCAGACAGCTTTAGGAAGGGGGAAATACTTGCCTCCTGCTTGGTGGACTACTTCTCCAGGGATTCCACTGAAGAGAGGGAGGAGGAGTCCCAAATCCAGTAGTAATCTTTCAAAACCCTTGGTTCTTATTTGCTTGAAATGCTGCCTGAGAGCAGGAAATGGCAATTGCTCAGGAAGGGGGGGGGGGGAGGGAGAGAGGGAAGGGAGGGAAGGGGGGGGAGAGAACTGGAATGAGAAAGTGTGGCTGGGATGAAGGCAGGGGAGAGAGAGAGAGAGAGAGAGAGAGAGAGAGAGAGAGAGAGAGAGAGAGAGAGAGAGAGAGAACTGAAATGAGAAAGTGTGGCTGGGATGAAGGCAGGGGTGCCCAAGAACAATAAGAAGAGATCTGGTAGGCAATCATCAATCAATACAAACTACTAAAGCAGCAGGGAGCCAGGAGTTTATTAGTGCACTCCTCAGCGCTTATAATAAGTTCACAAGTTGCTTGCAAATTAATTAAGAGCCAAAGGAAAATCAGCAGAGATGATCAACTGCCTTGATTGATTCAGTCCCTAAGCGTTGGTTTTATGTAGCACTACTTGCCTGCACAAATTCAGATTTATCTCAATTAAAGGAGAAGAGCACCTCTTTGGTGGACAGCAGATTTTAGCCTCATTCTTCTCCAGGAAAAATAATGCTCAAATTGCTAGAATATGGCAGTTCCTTTCCCTACTGCAAATTTTCCATAGAGCAAGCATTGCTGTCAATTTTGTGCTTCAGTCAAGAGCGCCAATCAATAAAGCTGACTCAAGGCACCCAAAAAGGGTGGTTTCTCAAACAGGCAGCCCCTTAATAACACCCAAGCATGAAAGCATGGGGGTGGGGGAAGCTTCCAAGAACAATAAATACTCATCACCAGTTGACAAAATCAATAGCTTGTCACACAGGGGTGTTTTACAGCTCTTGATGATCTGTCTATGCAAGGTCTGCTTCTCCCTTCTCTCTTAAATAATCAAGTTGGGAATTCCAAAGCAATTTATTCAGTATTAGAAATTCCCACAGAATTTCTGATGATACACTGTCTCATGTTTTTTTTTTCTTTTGAACAGTTTGCACAACCTTTTGTGCTTCAGTATACATTTCCAAAGTATAGATTTCCTTTTAAAAACATTTGAAACATTATCCCAAAATGCATATTTTTATAAAGATAATGGTACATTTTGGAGTTGATGGGAGACTGCCTAGATTCAGACCTGTTCAGAACCAAAGGAAAACTCAATAATCTACCAGCTTCCCTAGTCACTTGTCAGCTTTGTTCTCTCTCTGAAGCAAGCTTTTTTGGCCTGAAAGGCTCTCAAAGTAACCTTCAGAATAATAAATCCCAGATAAACCCTGCTGTCATGTGGGTGATCTCAGAAACATAACACAGAAAGAACAGATGGTGGAGAAGGGAAATAGAAAACAAAGTCAATCAGTTCCCTGTTCTTAATGTTTTAGGACATTTCCAATGGCCAAATGTGATGGAAATGATACAATATCACTCCCCATGGTAACCGATTCCATAACTGCTTTTTATAGATGCCACAGACTCTGTGAAAGAGGGCGGGAAACTCCCATTCACATAGCTAATGTCAACTGGGACTGGAAATAGCAGTTTCTCATAGTCTACTTCATTCAATCTTCCTATCAATCCATTGTCAGTCCAGTTTGTTGGCTGTGGATTTTGCAGACTGGATGAAATCTTCTAACTTATCCTGCAAAATTATATAAAATTAGTGATCTGCTCTTTTTATCACTTGGTGGTGCTACAAGATTATTTACCTTGTCATCCTTTTTAATAGCAAGTTCTCTATTTTCCTTTGTCCAAGCACAAAGAAATTCAAATGCTGATTGGATTACTTTGTATGCTAAAGCCATCCCTGATCAACATCACTTCTGACCAAACTCAGCCTCTGTATCCTGAAAGTATTGATTGATTGATTGATTATGTGCCATCAAGCTTTTTCAGTTTCTAGTGATCATATAGATAGATTTTCTGCAAGATGAGCTATTCCTAACCTGTTCTTTCAGGACTCTCAGTGGTGCACTTATCACTTCTGTAACTGAGTTCATTGACCTTATTGCTGGTTATTCCCTTCTTCTCTTTCCTTCTACCTTTCCCAGCATTACCCTCTTCTCCAGAGAGCTGGGTCTTTGCATAATAGATCCAAAATAGAATAATTTGAACCTGGTCATTTGTGCCTCAAGTGAGAACTGTGGGTGGGCTTATTCAATGATCCATCAGTTTGTTTTCTTGGCTGTCTACAATATTCTTAGGACTCTTCTCAAACATCAAAGTTCAAAAGCATCAATACTCTTCATATCCTGCATCTTTAAAGTCCAACTTTAGCTTCCATAGTGTGTCACAGGGAATATCATAGCTTGCATGTTTCTGATCTTTGCAAATGTTACATACAGCATAGCATTTCAACATCTCTACCAAGGCCTTCATGGCTGTTCTACCAAATGCTAGTCTGTGGGGTGCTTGTTTTTTTCCACAGCTTGTTTCTTTATTGTTGATAGTTGATCCTAAAAGGGCAGAAGCTAGCCACCACTTCAGTATTTTCATCGTCAGTTCTAAGGCTGATTGCTCTATCTGTTGTCATTAACTTGGTCTTTTTTATATTAAACGTTAGCCCCATTTTTACTCTGTGAATTTTTAATTCTAAAGTTTGCATTTTCAGCTACCAGGGTAGCATCATCAACATAGTACAGGTTATTGATGTTTCTTCTTCCATGCTTATTTCTTTCACTCCAGCTTCCCTTAATATATATTCCACATGTAGGTTGAATAAATAAGGGAAGAGTATTCAGCCTTATCACACTCCTTTGTCAACCTGGAGCTAGTCTGTTTCCCCCGTGTTCTGGCTTCAGGCTTCCTGACCTGTATATAAATTTCTCATGAGGACAAAGAGATATTCTGAGATTCTTAATTTTCTGAGCACATTTCACAGCTTGACATGATTGGTACAATTAAAGGCTTTTCTATAATCGATGAAGCACATACTGACTTCTTTTTGGTATTTATTCTTTGACTTTTTCAATTATCCAGTGTGCACCGGCAATAATGTCTTGTGTTCCTCGGTCTTTTCTAACGCCAACTTGAATATCTGGCATCTCTTTTTCAATGTAGGGTTCTAGTATGCACTGGATACTAGTATCACACGCTACCATGTGATACTAAAGATATTGTATGATAATTTGCACACTCTGTTCAGTTTCCTTTTTTGGTCTTGGAATATAAATAGGCTTCTTATTTATTTCTTTATTTATTCATTATATTTCTGCACCATCCATGCCATCTAAGTGACTCTGGGCAGTTTACAATAAAAAAGATGTCATACTATAAGAGCATAAATAAGAACACGATTAAAAACAGAATTTAAAATGTTAGGGTTAAATATTAAAAGTTAAGGAGTTAAAGTGGAGAGAACACCCTCACAAAACCAATTATCCTCAAGGTTGCATATCACTCTTTGGCCCCCATGCCAGTTGGCAAAGCCAGGTCTTAACCCTCTTTCTGATAGCCAGAAGAGTGGGGCCTTACCTCACTTTTGGGGTGAGGTGCTCCAAAGGGTGGGAGAAAGGGCAGAGAAGGCTCTATTCCTGAATCCATTCAGAATTTTTTAATTGATGGGCCTGCAATCAGGTAGGATGGGATGATCTAATTGGGTTGACCTAGTTCCAATGCCATGAATGGC
Source organism: Crotalus tigris (assembly GCF_016545835.1). Taxonomy (NCBI): domain Eukaryota; kingdom Metazoa; phylum Chordata; class Lepidosauria; order Squamata; family Viperidae; genus Crotalus; species Crotalus tigris. The sequence goes on along the minus strand of NW_024100609.1, from coordinate 5,274,908 downwards.
TTTAAAAGTGATAGCCAACACCCTGAACTGGACCTGAAAGCAAACTGGCATCCAATATATGTGCAACCCTAGGAGCACCTGAGGCTGCTCACACTGTACCAGTTCCAACTTCCATATAATCTTCAAGGGTAGCCCCATGTAGAGTGCATTGCAATAGTCCATACAGGAAATGATCAGAATACATGACTGAAATAAGGACTCCTTGATCCCAGAAAGGGCATAACTGACACACAAGACAAAGTTGAGCAAAGGCTCTCCTAGTCATGACTGCTACCTACTCCTTGAGCAGAAGTTGTGAGTCCAGGAAGACCTCCAGAATATGCATAAAGTCCATCTGGGGCAATGGAACCCCATCCAGGACCAAACATGATAAACCCTTAGCTACAGAGGAGCCTCTTACCCATAGCCACTGCATCTCATCATTCACTTGAACCTTGTTGTTCCATATTGAGACCCCCATAGCTTCCAAACAGTGCAATAAGGTATCCACAGCATCAGTTACTTCACCTGGGATGGAGATATACCTCTGAATATCATCACCTCACCTTGTGGCAATGAATTCTCTCATCCAGTGGCTTCATGTAAATATTAAAAAAGGAGTGGAGAGAGAGCACCAAGCCCTGCAGCATCCCACAGGGCTGGGACCCTGGGCTTCCCCCCTCAGATCTCCTTGCCATTGCTCTGATGAGAAAACTATGTCCAAGGTGTGGCTACTATTCTGAGTTCAGCCATGAAATTACCTAGGCCAACAAACTCCCAAATGACAACTGCTACCCCCCACCCCACCCCTGGAGTCTCAGCTGGTGCCACATTCAGCCCATCTCAATTTATTGATGTCTGAGATGTTTATTTGTAGTACTGTAGTTTCATTCCATATTTTACTCTGTTGAGCTTTCTGGTAGTCATATTTCTTTCATTCTACTTTTGCAGCTTCAAGTCTTCTTTTCCTGAATGGCAACATCAGCAACCCGATGTCTCAAAGGCTTTAATCCAGCCACATCATAAACACCATTAGTACTTTGAAAGATCCTCAGCTCTTCCTCCGTAGCATGTTGAATGTCATCCAACCTTAGGGGCTCATTATCCTGCACTATATTGTCAATCATTTTATATTTTCTCTCTATGTGATTTTCTTGGTAAAAATACAAAAGTGCTTTACCATTGCCTTCTCTGGTGCAGTATGAATTGATGCCTTTGCCACTGTCATTAAAGTGATTATCTGTTTTCAGTGTCTTCAATATCACTGATGCCCAAAATACAAGCCACTTGTTTTAGCTAGGCGGCTGGGATAACCTTCATGCCTTGGATGACCCTGCTAGGAGTTGATACTCTTAACATATATTCCCAATTTCTTTGCTCATCCCTCCCCAGAACCCCCTCCCTTCCACCATAATGTTGACACTATAGAGCAAAACTTGGAAGGGGGAAGAGGATTTCAGAAGTATACATGGTGATTATAATGTGCAAGTGGTGACAGGAATTAAGTGAAGTGAATGTCTTGGGATTCTATATCATACAAGGCATATTCAAAAAGAGAAGGCCAAAGAACAGACCCCGAAGAAGATGCATCAAAGATATGCTACAACAGAATCAAATTACAATAGTTGAGGCCACCAGAAGTGCAGGAATCAAAATTCTGTATCTCCCTCGACACCAGAAGTGGTAAAAGAGAAGAAGAAAGAAGAATGTCTATTGTGAACATCTATTTCTGTCAGATATCAGAATAAACTATTGTACTCCAACTTGGTACTTTTTCTAAGTTTTGGACCACAACATCATATTCTCTCTCATCCCCACTTCACCTTCTAGAGGACACTAGCATGGGGAAAATTGTTTTATAAAGCAATGACTCTTTCTTCTTGCATTGATTTGGAATAAAATGAATTAGTTCTATCACTTATAAGAACCAAACAAAAAATTCTTAAAAAGCAACAGTGGGACTGTCTTTGCACCTAGGTAGCTTAGCTGAGTTATATTAATCAACTCATAAACACAAAAAAAATATTAAAAAGCCTTTTCCCCAACGACTCCACCTCCAACATCTGTGACCCACCTGCATAGGCATTCTAATTTATAGCAGGGAAGACATTCAAGGGGCACATTTTTATCTTGTATTTTGATGAAATTCCCCAAATCAAGCATGATACATTTGGTAGTTTCTGTAGTTATAAACGTGTTCCCTTGTTGTTGCTTGTTCTATTGGTGTTCTATCCTTCCTTAAATTAAAATATCTACGGATAATGTTGCTTTTTACACTTTGTGTATGAAAATATTCTCAGATGCTTATTAAATGATTTTGATGGATAATGGCTATACCGTATACCAAGTCTAAGTCTAAGCCTCATCATTCACACCTCAAGAACTCCAAGGAATTGGACTGGAACATGTGAGATAGGTTATTGTCTAGAGAGACTGATGCTTTTTTAAGCTAAGTATCCCAGTGTCCTTATGTTTGCGTTTCTCTCCCCACCACCACTTCATCTGCCTAGGTAATGAGGCATTGGAGATGTTGCTGAAATACAAGTCCCAGCATCCTTCACTATTAGCCAACCTAACTGGGGCTATCATTCAGCAGCTTCTGGAGAGTCAAAATGTTGTTGCCCTTTCTGTACTCATTGGCTGTATCCAGATTCAAGGAAATCACAGGCAGAGGACCCTGGGAGAATCCCCAACCAACTGCCTGCTACTTCCCCTCTCCTTTTGGTCTCTTACTAATTTAATTTCTGCACCACAGCTTTAAATTCCTTGCCTGATATAATTTATTTATTTATTAGTAAAATTTATATGCCGCCCAATCCCTAGGGACTCAGGGCAGCGTACAAAATTAAAACAACAAGTATAACAATTAAAAATGAATACATTCACACAGCATGTCCCAATCAAATCCCCCCCCCCCGGGGACTTCAATCCCAGGCCTGCCGGAACAGGAGAGTTTTAATAGCTTCCTTGAAGGCTGGCAAGGTGGGAGTAGTTCGAATCTCGGGGGGAAGTTGATTCCACCACGTCGGAGCCACCACAGAAAAGGCCCTTCCCCGAGGGCTCGCCAGCCGACATTGTCCGGCCGACGGGACATGAAAGAGGCCCAATCTGTGGGACCTCACCGGTCTCTGGGAACTATGCGGCAATATGCGGCAATATGCAGTCCTGTAAGTAACCTGGTCAATGAATGTTTTATGTGCTATTTTTTAAAAAAAATCCTACAGGACTATCACCTGATTTAGTCAGATGCTATATAGGAACAAACAGTCAATGGCAAGAAGCTGCTCTGTTCCAATGTCTTCACTAGCCACATAACTACAGAGAATGAGAGCTGATTGAGTGCCATAATTTCCTTTTCTTTTTAAATGGTCTGGGGATGTCTATCAGCTATCAGTGGTCCAGTCTGCTATTGAAGCTAAGTTCTAGCTGTCATTTGTGGTTCTTTTGACTTATGGCTGCAGGCCAAGGCCCCATGATCAGATCCCAAATGTACCAATGTTTGTGCTTTATAAATAGTAATAAAAGGCACATGATGTCTCTGGAACTCTTTCCTCAAATTACTTAGAGAAGTGAAGAATATGAAAACAATATGGAAGAGCACTTAGTTATGTGCCAAAACCTGATCTCATCACTTGGGTTTTGCAGCCTCCCTTCACGCAAAGTGAGTACATTTCCATAGTGCATCATAAACTACTTTGTCCACAGTAGAAATGGTAGAGAACTGACTGTACAGGATGTGTGCTGAAATCCTTATATTTCAAAGCTTGCATGGAGAACAGATTGTAGTTCCAACCAGATGATTTCATGGATAGAGTCAAAACACCTACACATCTGCAGATGCCACTGGCTCCAGGCAAATAGCTATTTCTAGATTTTAGAAACTGCTTTACAATACATTCTTCCTAGAAACCATTTCTCGGTGGCACTGCTACCTTTGGTTCTGAAGGAACTATAAATGCTAGCTGTCTGAAATTCAGCTTCATTCAGTCTTCACCTTTTCCAAGGACAAGTAAAATGCAAAAGAATTAATGCTTTAGACCAGGGGTGGGGAACCATGGCCCCTTTTAAGACTTGTGGACTTCAATTCCCAGAATTCCTAAACCAGCATGGACTTCACCCTTGCTTTAGACAATCCCAAACTGCAAAACTTATAAGTGTTACCTGCTCCAAAACCCTTTTTTGCTCATTCCTCAGTTTTTCTGAAAAGGTAAACAAGGTAGCCTGGAGCCAGACTGAGTAGGCCAGACTTTCACAATATTTCTCAGTTGCAGTATACCAAATAGGCCTAAAATCCTGTGGTAGAATTCAGCTGGTTCGCACCATTTCAGCAGAACTGATAGCTAATTTTATTAATGAACATAGCAAAAATGGTTCTAAAATCAGGTCCACTCATGAGATGAGTTGCTTAATGACTGCAATGACTGCTTAGTGACCAAAATTCTGATCCCAATTGTGGTCATAAGTCAAGGACTACATGTAGCTATTTAGAGAGCCATAATAGTAATTACCATTTTTATTCTCCTAGATTGCCATGCATGGTACCTATACTATATTTCTATGTTTGATTAATTCATAAAAGAATGTGTGCATTTTCGAAAAATAAATTATTGGATGTTCAGTGAGGTTCAATAAGTGCCTCCTGATCTTTCCAATCTTATAACAAAAATGCTAACTTTTATTTGAACATATAGTGTTGCAGCCTCAGCCTAACTCTCAATTTGGGAGAATAAGCTCAAGGATTAATAACTGAAAATTATCCTCAGTCATTAAATTACGTTATGGATGCTGAAAATGAATAGCACTGCACTTTTATAGCTATAGAATTTCTCAGTAGAAAAGCCAAAACCAGACTCAGTCTTAGCCATGGCAACTCTTAACTAAAACTTAAGAACAAAATAAAAACTTTGTTAAATCAGACCAAAGTCCTTTGTAGTCTAGTATTCTATGTGACAAACCAAGAGCATTTGAGAAGCTCACAAGCAGGACATAGGAATAATCATCCCTGACCTTTATTGCTCATTATTGTGTGGTTCCTTTGATTTAAAAGATATGTAGCCATCAAGACTAGTAGCTATCATTAATTCTGTCCTTCAAGATTTTATCCAATCCTTCTTAATAACATGAGTGAAATGAGATCCATCATTATATTTAGTAATGATACCAAATCCCACAATTTAATAACATTTTTTATCAGTCCAAAATCTCTTTTCAGTGAATGGCAGATAGCATGCACAATGGAGAAAATACTTTTTTCTAATTGGCTGACCACTAATTAATTGTCAGTTTAGCATGGGGCAATTCTCATTCTGAAGTCCTTATTGTTGTTCTTCACAAAATCTTTCCAGTGGCATAACCATTTAGCTATTGTATCTGCAGTCTTATACATGCAAAGCATATACAGGTATCTCTTTTCATTAAATCTGAGCCATTCTCTCCAAAACAGTTATTCATGAACTGATAGAAAAAGCAATAGTGATATTGTCTTCTTCAAAGAGCTCAAGAAAAGCCTGAATGAGTATCTACAGAGAAAACTTGATATGGAAGATCCTATGCCAAGAGTTTCAACTTCATCATCTATTGGAGTTCTTCCGGCTATTTCCATGAGTAAGCTTGTCCTCACTCACTTCCTAGTTCCATCACCATCTCAGCCTCTTGATCCCCATCCAAAAATACTCTGGCAAAACTGTCATTTCTAATCTTTCAGGCATGTCATTGAGATGTCTTCTGATCACCTACCATACAAGGATTTGGTAACTTTAATCAGGTGAGGCCTGAAACTTCCTGAACATGGGCGTAAATGTTGCTTTTCTGTGTAAGGGTAACAAGTTTTATCTTCTGAATTACTTAATTTACTCACTTCAAAAATATACATTATTAATGGTGAATTTATCTTGCTCCTTTTATCCTTATTTTGGGGGGCAGATGGAAGCCCAGGTAAATGTTTGATAAAATGTTGGGACAACCAGCAAAGGAAATAGTTTTGCAGTTTGTTTTTCTTTTAAAAAAATCTCCAACAATACAGTGGTACCTTGATAGGCAACCGCTTTGAAGCTCATCAAACTTGTTACTCAATGCATTTTGACGGTTAAATTTTGTCCCGCTACTCATCATTTGTTTGTTACTCAACACACAAGCTAGACTGTGTCAGTGTTGGATGCCTTCTGACTCACTACATTATTCCTTATGGAAAAAAATTGATTGGTGCTCAACATTTTTGCTACTCATCATGCCTCCCGAAACCAATTAATGATGAGTGGTACTGAGATACCACTGTATAAGCAGATGCAATATGCAGCTATTTAGTTCTAAACGTTTCTTATATTTCAAAAGAAGAAATGGGATTTAGATCAAGATTTGGTAACTATCTGGGAGCCATTAGGTTTATTGCTGTCACCAACTTTTACAGGAAGAAAAAACTGTTCAAGTGGCCTCTCCCAGAAACCTGTTGGATTTGTCTGATCTGATTGGTCCCAAGCAGTCTCTCCCTGTTCATTATCAGCCCCAATATCAAGATGCTCTGAAAAATGAAACAACAGAACAGCAGACTGGAAAGACATTGGCAAATAACAAGGGAGAAAGACAATCAAACATGGGTACGAACCCAGATTGAAGCCTACAAAATGTTAGACCACAAGGAAAAGTCTCATTATTTCTCTGCTCTTCTTTCATCTGTAGAAAGCTGACAAGCAACTATAATTTCAAATGACCCAGACATTTTTGCCAAAAGATGGGTTGGAAGAATTTCCACCAGGACATTGTGATGGTTTTGGCAAACATTTTGTGGATAAACTTATATTTTCAGAGCTGGATGCTGGCAGAGCAATTCCAATGAGTTGACATTGCTATACCTTGAATGCATTTGGGTCAATATAAAAGGGGAGGGGAAATGACATTGCCATAGGTGTATACTATAGACCATCCAACCAAACAGAGGAAATAGATGAACTTTTTGCTAGTCAGCTAACTAAGGTATATAGGAAGCACATCACAATAGTAATGGGGGACTTTAACTACCCTGACATCAACTGGGAGACAAACTCCACACCAAGTGGAAGATCAAACAGGTTCCTGGCAAACCTAGCAGACAACTTTGTATCCCAAAAAGTAGAGAAGGAAACTAGGGGATTAGCCATTTTGGATCTAATTCTCCCTAACAGAGATGAAATGATAGAAGGTGTTGAAGCCATAGGAACCCTGGGAGGAAGTGATCATGCAATCTTAAAATTCATCGTTATGGAAGCACAAGCAATAGAACACAGTCAAACTAGAGTCTTGGACTTCAAGAGAGCTAATTTCAATAAACTTAGAGAGGGCTTAGGAAGGATTCCATGGATGAGAATCCTCAAGGGGAAAACAACTCAAGAAGCTTGGGAAATTTTGAAAAATAAAATAATAATAAAAGCACAATCTAGCACAGTGGTTCTCAACCTGTGGGTCGGGACCCCATTTGGGGTTGAATGACCATTTCACGGGGGTCGCCAAACCACGCTGTCCGCCATTTTTCCCTTTTCCCTAGCTGTCCTACTCCCTCTTATTGGTGGCCACACCCACTTGGGGGTCACCACAACATGGGGAACTATATTATGGGGTCACGGCATTAGAAAGGTTGAGAACCACTGATCTAGCACAATACCAACAAAGAGGAAAAACAACAACTCTCAAAAGAAACCAGCATGGCTGCATAAAGAACTCTCTGACAAATTGAAAGATAAAAAGGACAAGTATAGAAAGTGGAAAGAGGGGAACATAACTAAGTCAGAATATGAGCAAATAGCCCGAGCCTGCAAAGATGAAGTGAAGAAAGCCAAGGCTCAAAATGAACTAAGGCTTGCGACCAAAGTCAAAAATAACAAAAAAAGCTTCTTTCAACATGTAAAAAACAAGAAAAAAGTGAAGAAAATGATTGGTCCATTAGTGAGTGGAAGTGGCAAGAAAGTGACAAGCAACAGGGAGAAAGCAGAACTATTTAACTCGTTTTTTGCATCTGTCTTTACACAAAGGGAAAAAACAGACCAACCTATCAAAAATAGTGCCATAAAAGACAAAATAGAAACACAAGTTAAGATAGGCAAGAAAATGGTAAGTGAGCACCTGTCCAGCCTAGATGAGTTCAAATCGCCAGGACCAGATGGATTACACCCCAAGGTTCTCAAGGAACTGGCAGATGTGATATCAGAACCACTGAACTATATTTTTCAAAGATCCTGGAACACAGGGGAACTGCTAGAGGACTGGAAAAGAGCTGACATAGTTCCCATCCTCAAAAAAGGGGGAAAAAATGGATCCAGGAAATTACAGACCTATCAGCCTGACCTCAATACCTGGGAAGATCCTGGAAAAGATAATCAAACAATGAATCATTGAACACCTAGAGGCAAACAAAGTCATTACTAAAAGCCAACATGTGTTTGTCAAAAATAGATCATGCCAGACAAATCTTATTGCATTCTTTGACCAAGTGACAAAATTAGTGGATCAGAGGAATGCTGTAGACATAATTTACTTGGACTTCAATAAGGAATTTGATAAAGTAGATCACAACCTACTACTTGATAAGATAGAAAAATGTGGGGTAGACAGAATCACCATCAGATGGATCCATAGCTGGCTGACCGGGCGTACGCAGCGTGTGGTCCTCAATGGAACTGCATCTATATGGAGGGAAGTGTGTAGTGGGGTGCCCCAGGGCTCTGTTCTGGGCCCAGTACTCTTCAACATCTTCATCAATGATTTGGACGAAGGGACAGATGGGGAGCTCATCAAATTTGCAGACGATACCAAGCTGGTAGGAATAGCCAACACTCCAGAAGACAGGCTTCAGATACAGAAGGATCTGGACAGACTTGAACACTGGGCACTAACTAACAAAATGAAATTCAATGGTGAAAAAAGCAAGGTTCTACATTTAGGCAAGAAAAACCAAACGCACAAGTACAGCATAGGTGGCACCATGCTCAATAGTAGTAACTGTGAGAGGGACCTCGGAGTCCTAGTAGACAATCACCTAAATATGAGCCAGCAGTGTGCTGCAGCTGCCAAAAAAGCCAACACAGTGCTGGGCTGCATTAACAGAGGAATAGAATCAAGATCACGTGAAGTATTAATGCCACTCTACAATGCCTTGGTAAGGCCACACTTGGAATACTGCATCCAGTTTTGGTCACCACGATGTAAAAAAGATGTTGAGACTTTAGAAAGAGTACAGAGAAGAGCAACAAAGATGATTAGGGGACTGGAGGCTAAAACATATAAGGAACGGTTGCTAGAATTGGTTATGTCTAGTTTAACGAAGAGAAGGACAAGGGGGGACATGATAGCAGTATTCCAATATCTCAGGGGCTGCCATAAAGAAGAGGGAATTAAGCTATTTTCCAAAGCACCTGAAGGCAGGACAAGAAGCAACGGGTGGAAACTAATCAAGGAGAGAAGCAACCTAGAACTACGGAGAAACTTCCTGACAGTGAGAACAATTAATCAGTGGAACAACCTGCCTCCAGAAGCAGTAAATGCTCTAACACTGGAAGTTTTTAAGAAGATACTGGACAGCCATTTGTCCGAAATGGTGTAGGGTTTCCTGCCTCAGCAGGGGGTTGGATTAGATGACCTCCAAGGTCCCTTCCAACTTTACTATTATTATTATTATCATCTGGGATTCAACTGAGTCTTGGACTCTGATGCAGTAAGGTGACTTATACCACCTGTGGGCTGCACCCTTTCCTCCTCCTAGCTCATTTATGCAGGCAGGAAGGGAGAGGCTGAATGAAAAAAAACCCTGAACATTCTTTGAGAGTTGATGGATAATTCCATCTTTACCTCTGGATGGAGTTGTATTGCTCCAAAACGAGCTGGTCTACAGTTTTGGAACTGTTAATTACAAGAGTTCCAAAACTCTCCAGCAAAAGGTAGAGGCAAAACTAAAAAAGGCTGTGTCCAGCTTTGACTGGGACATCAGCTGTAACCATTTTTGGAATTGGGTGTGCTAGGAACAGATTTACACTAAATGAAGCTGTCCGTCAGCACCACATGGCAACCACACAACTGCCCACTGGGTAATTCATGACAGCCGCTATAGCTACAATTATATTTTCATTGGAGAAATTATTATTAGCTACCGTACTACTTTTTTTCTGGATGCAATTTAAAATGCTAATTGTTATCTATAAAATCCTCTATAGCTCAAGTCCTGATACCTTCAAGACTTTTTAGTCTTTGTAGAATCAGCTCATCGAGTACAAACCAAAGAAGCCATGTTGTGCGTCCTCATTGAATTGATCATAGAGAAGGCTAGAAATAATCTGTGATAGCCTTCTCCCCAGATATTCTGCCCTTGAAGTCAGGATTCTCTCTGTGTGTTAATATTCAAGAGGATACTTGAAATGCTATTCTTCTACAGGAAATGAATTATTTTCTCAAGAGCTACATGTATGTTTAAAGGTTTGCAATGATGATGAATTTTGATTATTGATATGTGGGTTGGTCATCAATGGCTCTTATTGTGGTACAGTTGTTTTATTGCCTCAGTTGCAAACTGCTTACAGTCTTTGAAGAGAAATACACATTACATATTGCCTGAATAAATAACAATAATAACACATTTTGCAGACTGTAGGACATCACTGCAATTACTTGCTTTAAAATACTGGCACTCTGGGAGTCACTCATCAGTTGTAACAAATGCAGCAGATCTAACGTATATTGCAGGGGTGGCAGTTTGCATGGAAATTAGCACCTGAAGGAAAATCAAAATTTATACATTCACTGCTCGTAATTAGCTACTTGGGGTTTTCAAAGAAGAAGTTATGATCAACAATTATTTTTAATGCAGCTTCTGAAAATTGTTTTTAGTAGACTTTTTTTGTTCTGTTTTCAAAGTAGAGCTATGACATTGAAAGAACCTTTCCTTCCCAATCCATGTCATTCTGTGTGGGATAATGGCTCATTTCTACATAGCACTGGGTGTCCCTGTGATTCTACCCAGGAGTGGAGCCAGAGTGATGTAGGAAGAGTCAGATTAAAAGTGAAGGAGACCCAAGATTAGCTCTGTTTTCTGTCATGGAAACCCACCAGCTGACTTGGAGCCAGGCAGTGTCTCTCAGCCTGGCCCATTTGACAGGATGGTTATTAGAAGGATAAGATAAAGGGATGTCCCTATGCAGACAGTCTTCAAATCACAAAGGAAAAATGATCAACATTGTTGTTGTTGTTACTGTTATTTGTATGCCACCCAACTCCTGTTGACCTTGGGTGATTCACAAGACACTCGTGAAAAAAAAAGTATCTTGCAAACATTGCTAGCTAGGTCTTTAGAGGCAGTCCTTGACTTACAACAGTTCATTTAGTGACTGTTCGAAGTTACAACGGCACTGAAAAAAGTAATATGAAATTTTTTCATACTTATACAGCCATTGCAGCATCCCCACAGTCACGTGATCAAAATTTGGATGCTAGGCAAATGGTTCAGATTTATGATGGTTGCAGTGTCCCAAGGTCACATGATCACCTTTTGCGACTTTCTGACAAGCAGAGTTAATGGGAAAACCAGATTCACTTAACAACCAGGTTACTAACTTAACTGCAGTGATTCACTTAACAATTGTGGCAAGAAAGGCCATAAAATGGGGTAAAATTCACTTAACAAATGTCTCACTTAGCAACATAAGTTTTGGGCTCAGTTGTGGTCATAAGTTGAGGACTACCTGTAGTTTCAGACATACAACAATTCCTCAACTGATGTTTTCAGAAAAAAAAACCTGTTAAGAAAATTAACAATTCTAATTCTATTTTTAAGTATTAGCTACCCAGAGTCATGCACAACAAATGGGTGGCCATATAAATGTAATAAATAAATAAAACAGAACAAATATAAGGCAAATCTGACAAATAAACACAATGTGGCACTGGGCGTAGAACTGAGCGACACTAATCATAATCCTCAGACATGCAGACAAGTATGTTTTAGAAAACAATTAACAGAACAGCCAATGCCAAAGGGTTGACAAATAAGTTTTCCAGTTGTGTTACAGTGATTGATGGAGCTTAATTAGTAGCCATAATGATTACGGATGATAAGCATTTTGGCACTATGGTTGAGTTTATTCTGTGAATAAAACTCTGTAGTTACAATGGCTATGAGAGTGCAACTACCAGGTAAGGCAGAGGTAATTTTTTCTAACACCCGGGCCCAGAAGAGCCCAACAATACTCAAGATGTTTTATATTCTGATAAATGTAGTGAGTACTGCATTAAATTGTGAAGGAGATATGACCACAACTGAGCCCAACATTTCGGTTGCTAAGTTAAGTGAATTTTACTCCATTTTACGACTTTTCTTGCCACAGTTGTTAAGTGAATCACCGCAGTTCTTAAGTTAGCAACACGGTTATTAAATGAATCTGGCTTTCCCATTGACTTTGCTTGTCAGAAGATTGATTGCAAAAAATGATCACATAATCCTGGGACACTGCAACCATCACAAATAGGAATCAGTTGCCAAATGTCTGAATTTTAGTCACATGATCCTGGAGATCCTGCAAAAATGGTCAAAAATGTAAAAAGTGGTCAAAAAACAATTTTTTCAGTGTTGTTGTAATTATGAATGGTCATTAAATGAACGATTATAAGTTGAAGACTACCTGAATTTATAAGAAATGAAGGAGGGATAAAATAACAAAAGGGGTAGCGTATAAAGAAAATTTATATAAAATGTTTTACAGATGGCATTTAACACCTGTGAGGTTAGCAAAAATGTTTAAAGATGTATCAAATAATTGTTGGAAATATAAACAAAAAACAGGCACTTATTACCATCTTTGGTGGACATGCTCTAAAGCAGTGGTTCTCAACCTTTCTAATGCTGCGACCCCATAATACAGTTCCCCATGTTGTGGTGACCCTCAACCACTTATACATCACCAGGTGCCAGGGACGTGGCCAAAGAAAAGGGGGAAAAATGGAGGACAGCCTTGTTTGGCGACCCCCGTGAAATGGTCATTCGACCCCAAATGGGGTCCCGACCCACAGGTTGAGAACCACTGCTCTAAAGCTAAAAGATTTTGGTTAAGAATACATACATGGATAGAGAAAATGATGAAAAAACATATAGAGTTTAAGCCAGAATTATTTTTGTTAGGCATAATTGTAGGTAATTATGAGAAAGAGTGTATATATTTAATTTTACATATATTAACTGCAACAAGAATTGTATTTGCTCAATATTGGAAAAACGAAGATCTACCAGCGGAGAAAGTGTTAATTAAAAAAATCTTAGACTTTGAAAATGAAAGAGAAAAAAAGATTCAGTTTATTTTAGAATATGGGATACTTTTTATAATTGGCTAGAAAAAAGAGGTAGAGAGAAAGGAACTTAATATGCATTTGTAAACTAATTGAAACCCAGACAATATGTTGCTTATAATATTTTAAGCACTTGTGACTATAAAAAATTAATAAAAATATAGAGAGTCTTTTTTCCTGAACAATGTAACTTGAATAAATGGAAGGGAAAGCTTAAAAAAAAATGGAGGGATCAATGAGACAGCATTTAACTTAGTGTTTATTCAAGTCAGCTAATTTAGACTTAACTCAATAGACTCATTAATGATTTCATTGAGACTGTACTATGGCAAAGTCTCTATCCAAACCAATATTTCTGCTTTGGATTTGTAAAAGCTGAGTGAATATTAAGACTAAATATGAGCATTAGCTCTCCTATTGGAATGAGTATAATGTAACAGATGAAATACAAAAAAGTTGAGGACCAAAGCAAAAGGAAATCAGAGTGTTGAAATATCAAAAGCTATTGCTTGCTCACTCTCAGTCCCTCTCCATACCTGTTGAATCTGTGACCTTGGTCACAATATGGAAATGGTTGGCCAGGTTCTCCTTCTAGGGCATTTTGCTTTGGATTTTGCCCAGGGATTTGCTGGTGGACTCCCATCCAAGTATTAATTAGATCCAAGTTTACTTAGCTTTTTGAGATCAGCCAAGGTCATCTATATGCTGCCATCTGCTGTGATTTAGAGACATAAGCTCAGCTAAATTAAGACTGCAGAATGATTTAGCATTAATGCTATTTATTTAGATTCCGAAAACTGGCCTAAATCTGCTCCCATTTTCACTTAAGGCTAACAAGAATCTTACATAGGTAATAAATGTCCAAGTTTATTTTTTCCCCCCTCTCTCTTTTCAGCTGCTTCTAGTTTTTAGATTTTCTTCTTGATTCCATATTTTTTAAAGCTTATGCCCTTTGGTTCTTCAAACATTAGGAAAAAAGGATCTTACAAATATGGTTGGCTAGGTCTTTATTTCTAGACATATGTCAATTCCTGGATTGATATTTTCAGAAAAAAAGTATTAAGAAAATTAACAAGTAGTTCATAGACAACCAAAAGCATCACATAATCTGCTGATAAGATAATATCATGTGCCTCAATTAGAAGTTTAGTATTGCAATACTAAATTTCTAACTGAGGCACATGATCTAACTATGAAGTATTCCATTAAAAAAAGCCTTTAAAAAAAAGATTGGAAGTTATCATTGGACAAAAATAACTGAAAAAGAGAAACAAAATGCAAAATGCAAGCATTGTTTCCAGCTAATGTCTTTTGATTTCACTCTCACTGTTATAAAATAAGCCCAATCCACTAACATTGAAAGATGCCAAAAGAGACTGGCTAGACCAGGGGTGTCAAACTGGCGGCCCACAGGTCGGATGCGTCATGTGCAGGCCACGCCCACCTCAGCTCCGCAAAGGCAAAAAACATTGTGATACGTCACAATACACTATGTGACGTGATCAAGTTTGACACCCAAGGGCTAGACCAGTGGTTCTCAACCTTTCTAATGCCATAACCCCATAATACAATTCCCCATGTTGTGGTGACCCCCAACCACTTATAAATCACTGGGTGCCAGGGGCGTGGCCAAAGAAAAGGGGGAAAAATGGTGGACAGCCTTGTTTGGCGACCCCCGTGAAATGGTCGTTCGACCCCAAATGGGGTCCCGACCTACAGGTTGAGAACCACTGGACTAGACCCATCCGTCAGGAACTCCACACTTTCTTAATGGCACTGATGGGAATCAATGCCCTCCTAATCTTGCCCTTCCTGGATGCTCACTTTGACTCTCTCTTCTGCTTGGGTCCTTTCTCTCATGTGCCACAGAACCATAGAGACAGAACAATCTTCTCTAATAGGTCATACTGTCTCCTAGACAGCCTCAAGGCTGTCATCCATGAGCACCATGCAATCAGTACAGCAAAGCCTCATTTCTTTCTTTCAAATAAAATCATTTTGTGGTTGACCTTACAACACACACACATACTGATGGAAGAGAATATTTGTAGCTCTGGGGTTTAACTATGGATCATTGGTGCTCTCTGAGCTTGGCTAATTATAATGGCTGCTAGCACTGATGCTGTTATCTAGATTGGTAATTAAATGGCTACAAGAAAGCAGCCAAGCTCAGAGAGCACCAAGGATCCCATAGTTCAGTCTTGAACTATGGACCACAAACACATATACACATTTTAATATTAAGATGACCACATTTTGGAAGAAAAAAATAAAGGATAAATCTGAAAAAGGGACAAATCTGAGAGAGCTCATAAGGACAATAAAGTTTAATTGTTGAATTACAAAGCAAATTTTACAAAGCAAAATTTAAAAGCAAGAGCAAGAAAACCTTTTACAAAAACATATATTCTGATAAAAAATACCTAAAATCAAATAGTATATGTAAATTTATTTTTAAAAGACCACTCAATTTCCATATTTTTCACATGAATGTGAAAGACTGTGCCTTAAGTGATACCATTTGTAAAGTAAAGGTTAAATGATGAAAATAAAGGATAAAAAAGAGCTTTCAAAAATGAATAAATCTTAAGGACAGTTTTCTTAAATAAAGGATTTTATTTCATAATAAAGACTGCATGTTTACTGTAAATATCATATTTCTACTTCATTAATGGTTTCATTTCCTAAACATTCACTACAAGGGAGCCCTGAGCAAATAAATTTAATAAATAAAAAATAAATTATTATTGCCAACATAGCTCATCATCCAATTACAGCATCAAAGCCTGTTTCCCCCCTTAAATCATCCTCCTTTTGGGAGTGTACACACCTGTCTTTCTCTCCCTCTCACCCTCCACTGCAAGGGGAATGTGAGGAAAGCATAATGAATAAAAAAGAGGTGTTCAGCCAAAGTATCAATTTACTAACCCAATATCTTGTCAAGCCTGAAACTCATGGTTTCCACCCCCCACACACACCAAAGAACACAACAATAGAAACAGGAAAAGGGGGCTCCTGCCAGTCACTCAAGCCCTTGGAGAGGTGAGGTGAGGTTGCAGAACAAGAGATGAACCAATACGAGAGACCAGAGGAACAAGTCATTTCAGCTTCCTCCCCAACACATATCAACTTAGTTTACATTGTCCAATTGCTATGATATAAAGCTGAATGGAGAAAAAACACCACCTCTGTTATGTCCTGGGCCTGTGATTGACAGAGCACGTGGCTGCCCGGACCAGACAGCCTGTCTCCAGCCTATTGCACACGCGCAAAGCGGGAAAATTCGTTGCATTTATTGGCTGACGCTGTTCCCTGCAAAAGGGTATAAAAGGGATCCGTGCCATTTTATGTTGTTCTGTTGAAGCTTAAATAAAGAAGCCACTGTTGTTACACCTGCCTCATCTCAGTGCCTTACCAACACACATAACAGAACAACCTCCACTACCCAACACAAGACTTGTCTTGGGGGCAAGTCTTGGAGGAAGCAGCAAGCAAAGTAATTAGATGGCTTAGGCCATTGACCCCCTTTATGGATTACTGCCTTGTCGTGGCGAAGGGGCTTGCGTAACTCAATGAAGCTATGAGCTATGCCGTGCAGGGCCACCCAGGGCGGACAGGTTATAGCAGAGAGTTCTGACAAAATGTGATCCACTGGAGAAGGAAATGGCAAACCACTCCAGTATCTTTGCCATGAAAACCCCATGGACAGTACTAAAAGGAAAAAAGATATGACGCTGGAAGATGAGCCCCTCAGGTCGGAAGGTGTCCAATATGCTACTGGGGAAGAGCAGAGGGCTAGTACTAGTAGCGCCAGAAAGAATGAAGCGACTGGGCCAAAGCCGAAAGGACGCTCAGCTGTGGATATATCTGGTGGTGAAAGGAAAGTCCGATGCTGTAAAGATTTTTTCTCCATAGGAACCTGGAATGTAAGATCCATGAATCAAGGCAAGCTAGACGTAGTCAAAAAAGAGATGACAAGACTGAACATCGACATCTTAGGAATCAGCGAACTAAAATGGACAGGAATGGGTGAATTTAACTCAGATGACCATCAGGTATACTACTGTGGGCAAGAATCCCTCAGAAGAAATGGAGTAGCCTTCATAGTCAATAAAAGAATAGGAAAAGCAATACTGGGATACAATCCCCAAAATGACAGAATGATCTCAATTCGAATCCAAGGCAAACCATTCAATATCACAATAGTCCAAATCTATGCCCCAACCACTGGTGCTGAAGAGGATGAAATTGACCGGTTCTATGAAGCCCTACAGCACCTTATAGAATTAACACCAAAAATGATGTCCTTATCATCATGGGGGATTGGAATGCTAAGGTAGGAAGCCAAAAGATAACCGGAATAACAGGCAAGTTTGGCCTTGGAGTACAAAATGAAGCAGGGCACAGGCTAATAGAATTTTGTCAAGAGAATACGATGGTCATAACAAACACTCTTTTCCAACAACCCAAGAGACGACTCTACACATGGACATCACCAGACGGTCAATATAGAAATCAGATTGACTATGTGCTCTGCAGCCAAAGATGGAGAAGCTCTATACAGTCAGTAAAAACAAGACCAGGAGCTGACTGTGGCTCAGATCATGAGCTTCTCGTTGCAAAATTTAGGCTTAAATTGAAAAAAGTAGGGAAAAGCACTAGGCCACTCAGGTATGAACTAAATCATATTCCTGATGAATATACAGTAGAGGTGACAAATAGATTTAAGGAACTGGATCTGATAGACAGAGTGCCTGAAGAACTATGGATGGAAGTTCGCAACATTGTACAAGAGGTAGCAACTAAAACCATCCCAAAGAAAAAGAAATGCAAGAAAGCAAAATGGCTGTCTGAGGAAGCTTTGCAAATAGCTGAGGAAAGAAGGGAAGCGAAAGGCAAAGGAGAAAGAGAAAGATACACCCAATTGAATGCAGAATTCCAGAGAGTAGCTAGAAGAGATAAGAATGCCTTCTTAAATGAACAGTGCAAAGAAATAGAACAAAACAACAGAATAGGGAGTGCACCAACAGAATAGGGAGGACCAGAGATCTCTTCAAGAAAATTGGAGATATGAAGGGAACGTTTCATGCAAAGATGGGCATGATAAAGGACCAAAATGGCAGAGACCTAACAGAGGCAGAAGAGATTAAGAAGAGATGGCAAAACTACACAGAAGAACTATACAAGAATGAGCTTAACATCCCAGATAACCACAGTGAGATGGTCATTGACCTCGAACCAGACATCTTAGAATGTGAAGTGAAATGGGCCTTAGAAAATCTGAGCAACAACAAAACTAGTGGAGGTGACAGTATTCCAGCTGAGCTATTCAAAATCTTAAAAGACGATGCAGTAAAAGTGCTACACTCAATTTGCCAGCAAATTTGGAAAACTCAACAGTGGCCACAGGATTGGAAAAGGTCAGTTTACATTCCAATTCCAAAGAAAGGCAATGCCAAAGAATGTTCAAACTATCGCACCATTGCACTCATTTCACATGCTAGTAAAGTTATGCTTAAAATCCTACAAGCTAGACTCCAGCAGTATGTGGATCGAGAACTACCAGAAGTACAGGCAGGATTTCGAAGAGGCAGAGGAACTAGAGATCAAATTGCCAACATACGCTGGATCATGGAGAAAGCTAGGGAGTTCCAGAAAAAACATCTACTTCTGCTTCATTGACTATGCAAAAGCCTTTGATTGTGTGGATCACAACAAATTGTGGCAAGTTCTTAAAGAGATGGGAGTACCAGACCATCTTATTTGTCTCTTGAGAAACCTATATGCGGGTCAAGAAGCAACAGTGAGAACCGACACGGAACCACTGATTGGTTCAAAATTGGAAAAGGAGTCCAGCAAGGCTGTATACTGTCGCCCTGCCTATTTAACTTATATGCAGAGCACATCATGAGAAAGGCAGGGCTAGATGAATCAAAAGTTGGAATTAAGAGAAAATATCAACAACCTAAGATATGCAGATGATACCACTCTAATGGCAGAAAGTGAAGAGGAACTAAAGAGCCTCTTGATGCGGGTGAAGAAGGAGAGTGCAAAAGTTGGCTTGAAACTCAACATTAAGAAAACCAAAATCATGGCATCCGGCCCTCTCAATTCCTGGCAAATAGATGGGGAAGAAATGGAGGTAGTGACAGATTTTATTTTTCTGGGCTCCAAGATCACCTCAGATGGGGACTGCAGCCAAGAAATTAAAAGACGCTTGCTCCTGGGGAGGAAAGCTATGGCAAATCTAGACAGCATACTAAAAAGCAGAGACATCACCCTGCCAACAAAAGTGCGTATAGTCCAGGCCATGGTTTTCCCAGTTGCAATGTATGGCTGTGAAAGTTGGACCATAAGAAAGGCTGAGCGCAAAAGAATTGAGGCCTTTGAACTATGGTGCTGGAGAAGACTCCTGCGAGTCCCTTGGACTGCAAGGCGTTCAAACCGGTCAGTCCTAGAAGAGATCAACCCCGACTGCTCTTTAGAAGGCCAGATCCTGAAGTTGAAACTCAAATACTTTGGCCACCTAATGAGAAGGAAGGACTCACTGGAGAAGGGACTAATGCTGGGAAAGATTGAGGGCAATAGAAGAAGGGGACGACAGAGAATGAGATGGCTGGATGGAGTCACTGAAGCAGTAGGTGTGAATTTGAATGGACTCCAGAAGATGGTAGAGGACAGGAAGACCTGGAGGAACGTTGTCCATGGGGTCGCGATGGGTCGGACACGACTTCGCAAGTAACAACAACAACAGGCCATTGACGGTGCAGATTTCCAGTATATTTTGTGGATATGTGTCTCACTGAGTTATATTTAAACATAATGGAGTTACTATTGAGTAGACACATGCTGTTAATTATCTTCTTAATTCCTTCCACAGAAACAATTTGTGCTGTCATATTTTTGAATCGTTTTGACTATAGTAAGATACAATCATAAAATATGTGGTGACATTTTCTGTGCAGCTTCAATTCCACTGTCCTGGCATTGACTCCTGTTTTGTTGGCAGCCTTGGCGTAGCATTGAAACCCCACCCCACGTTCTCGTCTTTGGGCCAGCAAGTCTTAGGATGGGCACTTAATGTTAAAGCACGTTAAAAAGTCCTTTGCTGAACCCCAAAAGCTTTTTACTGGAATCCTACATAGAAATGTATGGTGTCCACATTTGGCCAAAGATTAAGACCATAAAACAATTTCATTCTGAGAAGGATGGTCATATCAACTTGAAAATATTTCACCTTTTGATCCATTGTATAACAGGTTTTCTCTCCAGATTTTAAGGGCGGTATTTGGTGGTGGTATTTTTTTTTCAGCAAGATTTTGGAGAACTGTTTTGTTTACAAGGCAGCAAATGATTTGCAGATGATAGTGAAGTAAGAGAACATATAAATTTTTTTTCCAGGAAGCCCTCAGCTTGAAGGGAGAGGTCTAATCCTGCTGCTCAAAGATATTACCATTCCAAGAATGTATTTCATAACCACGGTCACTGTCCTGAGTCTTGTTGAAATAATGTGTTAAATGCCAACGGAAGCTTGTGCTGCTTTGGAAAATATAGCATCGGTCATTGTTTATGATGGAATTTTATTTGAAATGTGTTGATTTAGAATTTAATTAAATTTGCTTTCATTCCCAATTGGATTTTGAGGGAGTTTCAGAATTAGGGGAGAAGGTGAGGTGGTTGTTAAAAGAGAGGAATGGCACCCTCCAGGGCTTTCCTGGAAAGATTTTTCAAATGTATGACTGAATCTATATGTTCTAGATAAATACTTTATAACACACGCTATTGAGTAAACAGTTTTCTAATATATATATATATGTTTTCTGAGGTTTTCGCAGGTGTTTGTATGTAGGTCTTTGGTTATTCGGGTTTTCTCCCACGTAAAATTGGAAGTGTCTTGGCGACGTTTCGATGAAGTCTCATTTGTCATCTTCAGGCTGGTGCTTTCGGCTTTGTGCTTCTAGGAGCAATGAGAAGCACCTAGAAGCTCCTAGAAGCTCCTAGAAGCACGAAGCCAAAAGCACCAGCCTGAAGATGACGAATGCGACTTCGTCGAAATGTCGCCAAGACACTTCCAATTTTACGTGGGAGAAAACCCGAATAACCAAAGACCTACATGTATATATATATATATATATATATATATATATATATATATATATATATATATATATAGTCAAAATAATGATCACCAAGAGAATATCTATCAAAAATAGAATTTAATCCACCAAGCTTTCGTCAAATACATTTGACATCGTCAGGGTTAAAAGGCAAATGCCGGGGGAAGTCTTATATACAGTTGTTTAATGCCTGTTTCCGGCTCCTGGAGCGTGTCATCGGCCCCAGCTCTATAAGACTTCCCCCGGCATTTGCCTTTTAACCCTGACGATGTCAAATGTATTTGACGAAAGCTTGGTCTTCGATCTCCAGGAAGAGTATACTGGAGTATACTCTTCCTGGAGATCGAAGATTGCATCATTGAACATATATATATATATGTTCAACTTGAACATAAGGCTATGGCTTTATACCAACCCAAGTTTTGGGTGAGGTACGTGGACGACACGTTCGCTGTTGTCAAAAGACAACATGTAGCTACATTTATGGGAATATTGAATTCCATCTACTCTGATATAAAATTTACTGTGGAGGAGGAAAAACATAACACCCTTGCCTTCTTGTATGTATCTATCCATTGCCAATTGGATGGATCCTTACATACAAAAGTGTTCCGCAAACCAACTCACACGGACAGGATCCTCCATTATCAGAATAATCATCCAGTTTCCCATAAAATCAGCTGCATTAAAACATTATTTAAGCACGTTGACTCCCACTGCAGTACGGATGAGTATAGGAATGAAGAGAGGAGACACCTCTTTCGCATATGCCGTTATAACGGTTACCCATTAAGATTCATCAGACGGCATAGCGTTACAACCCATCTTCGGGCCAACCAACGTAGAGAAGAACCCTCCTTACAGAGTGCCAAACAATGGGAGGGAACGGATGTAAGGGAGACTGGGGTGGAGAATAAAGACATGATTGCTGAGGCATACCATACTCAGATAAGAGCTGTTGACACAACAAAGGAGGAGAGAGGTATACAATTGGGAAGGGATATTAACCCATAGTTAGTGGAACCCTATCTCCATCATAAGACACAAGAAAACATCAGATCGAATCCTCCCCCGGATACGACAGGCATTGGTATTATCGGAAGAGGAGGGGATGTAAGGTTACTAACGCCTCCAAAGACCAACAGTGGAGGGATAGGGAAGGGCATCCGAAGAAAAGAACATAACGTTATAGACACATCTTGGTTATCAGCTGGCCAATTAGGGCCAGTAACACGGTCTAGGAGCCGTGCGCAAACGTTACTTGAACCTCCTTAAACCACCTTTATTGCAATGGCCTTTTAGCCCTGACGATGCTGGGGAGTTCCCCCAGCGAAAGCTTGGCAACTTTTTAGTATAAGTATAGTATATTTTTAGTAAAGTATTCTTACTTCAACCCTCCCGGTGATCATGTTTTATTCTTTTATTCATAATTATGCCCGGGAGTCGCATTTTTACCAATATTCTTGAATATATATATATATATATATTTCTTGAATATATATATATATGTATTTCTCCCGCGTAAAATTGGAAGTGTCTTGGCGACGTTTCGACGAAGTCCCATTCGTCATCTTCAGGCTGGTGTCAATGATGCTGTTCGAAACACGAAGCACATTGCTGCTCGAAGCACAAAGCTGAAAACACCAGCCTGAAGATGATGAATGGGACTTTGTCGAAACGTCGCCAAGACACTTCCAATTTTACGTGGGAGAAAACCCGAACAACCAAAGACCTACATACAAACACCCGCGAAAACCTCAGAAAACATACACACACACACACACACACACACACAAAATTAAGACTAAACAGTTTGTATCAATCTACTAGTAAATTGAAATAATATCTGGAAGGAGATTTTATTGACTTTACAGAGTTCTAAATTTATAGTAACAACCAGACAATCCATGACCTATTGGATCATCATTTCAGAGATATTTCCTTATCCAATCAGAGAAACAGAGTGACTATGTGTGGGCAAAAAATCAATGGAACCAGGGGCAACTTCTAACTTATATTGAAATATAAATATATTGAATGTATGCTCTAGAACAGAGGTCCCCAACCTTTTGGGCACCAGAGACCGGTTTTGTTTTTCCGCAGACTGGAGGTATGTGGTTTTGTGCACTGGCTGCATCTCGCAGATGGGGCTTTGCTTGTTTGTGCGGCCTGGTTGCTGGCATGCCACAGCCCAGTACTGGTCCACGGACTGGGGTTTGGGGACCCCTGATCTAGAATAGACTTTTGTTCAGAGGAACTTTGCAAAGAATGAGATGGTAATTTAAGAACTGAATTTCAAGAAGTAATGGTTCAGACTAAGAAAGGGAATGAGATAAGGATGCTTAATGAACCTGTGTTTGTTTTACTTAGATAGTGAATGTATTATTATTGGACTGGAAAAGAGGACACCTGCAATTTACACAGGCAATAGAAATCTGAAATAAGCAGATGATACTCCTGGATTAGATAAAACTAAAATAGCCTTAGAAGAGTTTGCTATAGAACTAAAAACCAAATATTAGGAAAAGGTTTTTTTAACAACAACAACAAAAAAAAACCCAAATGTCAACCATTTCATTTATATAGCTTCACAATTGATGGCAAAGAAATTAAACTGGTAAAAAGCTTTGTTTCCATGGACTCAAGAAAAACATAAAATTAAATAAAATGCTGGGAAGTAAGGGGGGAAAAGTGTATTTAGGGAATTTTTGTTCCAATAATGTATCTGTGTGTGCGTGTATGTGTGTGTACAAGTTGAATAGAAAGTATGTGAAAATAAATATGGAGTTTCAGTATTTAATTTCATGCCTATTTGACAAAACAAAAGGCTGGTACATACAGTATACGGATTGGCTTTTGAGCAATCTACTCATCTAGCCTAGTTTTACAGTTAATTAAGGCCTTTATGCTTATTTCAAGAAATGTCCACTTTTATCATTTTCTATGAAAAGCATTTTCCCATTCTTACATCGTGCAAAAAAGAAAGAAGGGGGAGCATTTTTTTCTAAAGCAAGTCTAATTCTTTGAATCAGTGAAAGGTCCATGAGATTTTTAATCAATTTCCATGTATATATTGGGGTGTGTGAGTGTGTGTGTGTGTGTGTGTGTAAAGAACCTTTTAAGCACCTGGCAAGCCAAAGTATTTAGTCAAGTAAGGTAGATGTGGCATTTTGCTTGCAAGTTACCTGAGGCTGATCTTGACCTAACAGACACCATCTATTAAAATAGGTTACCTGCATCTGTTTTGAGATTTAACTCTTTCCTTCCTATTTACCCAGCTATTTTTATTCACTTTCAATAATGAATGGAGAAAATGTTCTTTTGTGACTCATACTTGATTACAATTCATGTCTCACTGACATTGTTCTTGTTCTAAGAGCCTTTAAAAATCATACTAGTGCATCGTTTATAAAATGTGTTGGATTTATATCAAAAAGACTGAAATAATTGGACTACAGTTAAAACTGCTCCAAAGCAAAAGAAAAACAAAGGTTACTGTTCTTGGAAACCTAAACAGATTGGAAACAAATTTGACATATAGGGAGCCATTCCTATGTTCTCTGTCTCCGTCTCTCTCTCTGCCTCTCTCCCTCCCCCTCTCTCCCTCTCTCTCTCCCTCTTCTCTCTCTCTTTGTCTCTAGACTTAGACAAAGGGGAGAGCAGAAACACATAAACAGAAATGTTACTTTGATCACAGAAGAAAATTTAGTGTCTCCTATAGATGTCAGAAGTCATGGTGAGTGTGCTTTCCCTACCTTATTTTATAATAGAATTGATTAAGCAGAAATGCAACCTAATTTGTTTTTGTTTTGTTTTTTTAAAAAAAGGTAAGGAAGATTCCTTGAGAATAACCATTATAACGTTTCTTCAAGTGACTACACAATAGTAAAAATAATTTAGGGCCTTTAAATGTTAAAAAAAAAAAAACCTGACAAAAACAGTAAGAAAAATGAAACCATGTCAGTGACGCTAAAAGAAAACCGTTATCTTCTGGCTATGTCTGTGGAAAGCAGGTCACATGGTTAGTAGACATTTTTAAAAGTCAGGAAGCTGGCATCTCTCTGAAGAACTCTTGTTTCATGCTTGTGATTTCAGCCCTATTTGGTGATAACCACACACAATTCAGAACAGGCAATCCATGTGTCTTGGGCCTCTGAGCTGCATCTCCAGAGCAGTTCCTCTCTAAGACTGGGGAAGGCAACTGAAATCATTCATTATGTCCTTCATGCTTATGATTTGAAATAACTTTGGAATAAGCAGCCATTTTCACAGGAGTGCAGGAGATTACTCTCTTTTATCAATGTCTAGTACGTAGACACACAATCTGTGACCCTTAATGTATTACTCAAATCCCAGGTTTGACCCTTGGCTTGAATGAAGTTTATGCAACCAGATCTGGTGGATGATTACCTTCTTAAGAATCCTTACCTTCATTTTTCAAAGCTCCATCGTATTTTGTTGCATCGTTTTCATGGATGTTTACTGATATATATTACTGCACTATTCATATCTCTTTGCTTTGATATACTTGGCATTTAAAATTGCACTCCTGGATTTCACTAATCTGCTTGCCTGCCTACACCTTACGATTACTTTTTTTGACATGGAGAAAACATAGGACCTAAATAAGTAGGTACTCATAAGCTTGGTTTATTATATGGAACTTTGTCTTGAGAATTTCTGGAGTTTGTCTCTTTCAGTTGTTGATATATAGTAAACAGAGAGTTCTGTTTACTACAAAGAAATAAAGTTCACATTGCTTGGAATTCTACAATCCCTTTGACTAGAAGTTGGAGGAAGGAGGAAAATAAAGTTTAGAAGGTATTCGTGTCTATTGTGGATTCTGCCACAGTGCTGGACCACACAGATCTCCATCATATTGATTCTGTTTTTTAAAATTAAATTTATATACTAAAATGGTTGAGTGGCTTTAATAAAAGAAATGAGCACAGAGCTAATGAGAGTGTGTGTAGAATACAACTGTTGCATGCTCCAGTAAAAATTAATGTATACTCAAACTTTCCTTTGTCGTTTGCACCAAACCAGGCAAATATTTAAAGAAGAAAGTAAAATATGTATGTCAGTAAAATATTCATGTAAAAACTATCATGTTTGCAGTTCTCTAAGTCAGGAGGTGATCTGAGCCAAGAGTGCCTGCAGAGCATCTCAAAAAAGAGTCTGCTGGAGTGGTAGCTGTAGTACATTTAATAAAAATGAATAAAATAAAAAGTCAGTGGCTAAAATGGCACAATCAAAGCCCTGTTTGTGTGGTGCATGTAAAAAAGTAGTAGGGCTAAAATTATATGATTATGGTCACTGTCCTCGGCTTAACGGCGAATAAGCACAGAGCATCTCGTAGTGTCAAGAAGCCTTTATTGTTGTTTCTTCTGCTCCGTTACAGCTCTGAGGCACGCAGGCCTCTCTGCCTCTCTTAAGAATGCTTCCCCGGACCAAATGGCAACATTTGGCGTGCTCCGCGCCTCGCTCATGCGCGCAAAGTGCCCGGGAACATTGCAACGTCCCGAGCCTGCCTTTGCAGGCTCAGGACACAACACCCCTTCCCCCCCAGCTAAGACTAATAAACTATATGAATAGTTACACGCGACCTCAACACGAGCGTGGTGTGCCAACCACTGCTCCAAATGGTACTGGGCTATTGTTCTGGGCATTAATACCCAATGCCCATATTTCCATTGCTCCCAACAGCAGACACCCTCTCACTGTTTCTGCTTTGCCAGCAGAGTTACAAAGTCCTCAAGGTACTTAGGAGATCTCTTGACTCTTTGTGACCTCCTTAGACCCTGAGAATCCCCAATTCCATTTTGCCCAGAGGATGACATGAATTTACCCCCTCTTTCAGACCCTGGTGGTCCCCATGGACCGTGCCCCATTGCCTGGTCTGCTTGCTTGCCCACTGGGCTCGTCAGACAAGGACTTTGTTCTCCCAATAACCTGATTGACCTGCCTAGTTGCAGGCTCTCTGGCCCCTCTATAAAACTGCCACTGTTAGGCAACTCTGTAGTGCCTCCCAGGCCCACACTGGACCTATCAATGGGCTGCATTCCTTCGCTCCCCAGTCCCGTAACGGGACTGTCTGGGGTTTCAGTATTTCCCCAAAACTCAGTTACCCCCCCATCTGTGCCGGAGGTGTCAGAATTGGGATGTGCCTCTCCGGCCACCTCCCTATGTGAATACCTCCTTCTGGAAACAGTAGCAGTACTGGGCCAACTAGACTGGTTTTGTGCCAGCTCTCTTGCAATGTTTGAGTTATTAGGATGCTCCCGGTTATTCTCCCTGACTGGAGTGCTGAATGGTATTGGTGAATGATGAGTATGCCCCCTGGGTGACTCCCTGACTGGAGTAGGCACTGGTGCCTGTGTACTTCCTAGTTCCCATGCATTCCTGTTTGGAACACTTGCGGAATCTTGGAATAGGCCATCTGTGGCCTCTCTGTTGGGGGCCGGCTGCTGCCAACACCCATCCCTTTTCCCATGGAGATCCCCCTCCCCCCCTGGAAAAGGCCCAGGAGTTTCTGAGGGTAAGTCCAGTCTTGTACGCAGCTGGTCGATATGCTGCCGAAGGACACGGCCGTCATCCAACGAGACCTCATATGACAAGGGACCAGTAATCTTGCATACTACAGCAGGAACCCACAAGTGACCTGGCCTGTAATTACGGGTCCATACCAGGGCACCCACTTGCAGAGACCTCAGTGCCCTGGGTTGTGTAGCCTTAGGAGGCAGTCTGTCGGGGTGTAACCGGTCAAGTTTAGTAGTCAGTTTGCGCCCCTAGCGAAGTTCAGCTGGGCTTTTCCCAGTAGAAGTTGAAGGTGTGGTGCGGTACGCAAGAAGAAAGTCTTCCAACCTGTGGTGCCAGTCTCCATAGGTCAGTTTCTTTAAAGCATCGTTGGTGATGTGGACCATCTGTTCAGCCATACCATTGGTGGAAGGGTGGAATGGTGCAGAGGTGGCATGACGAATCATGTTGGCCTGTAAGAAAGCTTGGAATTCGGAAGAGGTGAATTGAGGGCCATTGTCAGACACCAACACATCCGGAAGCCCATGTGCAGCAAAAATCCCCCTCAGTACTTGAATGGTCTTGGCAGTGGTGGTTGAAGAAACAGGTACAACCTCAAGCCACTTTGAATAGCTATTAACCAGGACCAAGAAGAATTGACCCTGAAAGGGCCCAGCATAATCGATGTGCACCCTAGACCAAGATGACTGTGTTTCCTCCCATCTATGCACAGAAGCCTGGGGCATTTCTGGGCATGAGCGCTGACAAAGGTGGCATGCGTGCACCTTAGCCTCAATTTCCTTGTCTAACCCAGGCCACCACAAATGGCTGCGCGCAAGCGCCTTCATTCTTACAATGCCAGGATGGCCCTCATGAAGGGAACCTAAGACCCTAGACCTCATTGAGATAGGAATAACAACTCTGCTGCCCCACAACAGGCAACCCTGAAAAGTGGATAACTCATGTTTCTTAAGCCAGAAATTCTGAAACTCAGTACCTGGACAACTCTCTGGCCATCCAGACATAACCCAGGATAATACACGAGAGAGTGTGAGATCTGTGGCTGATTCAGCAGCCACATCCCTGGCATTTAAAGGTGACTCAGGCAGCACCTGAATGGAAAGGATGTTGATGGCAGGGGTAGGATCAGCCTCCACTACTTGTAAGGGTAATCTACTGAGGCCATCAGCATGGCCCATTTCTTTGCCAGGTTTGTGAGCTAAAGAAAAATCAGAGGCTGACAGAAAGATGAACCATCTCAGCATCCTGGGGGAGATAATATGGGGGGTATGTTTGTTTGTAGTAAACAACCCCAACAAAGGTTTGTGGTCAGTGTAGACCGTGAAATGTCTGCCATATAAAAAATCATGGAATTTTTTAATGCCCGCAACAACAGCTAAGGTCTATCTGAGCGTAGTTTCACTCAGCAGAAGACAAGGTTCTGGAGTAATACGCAAGAGGAACCTGAGTTCCATCAGGTTGTAGATGGCTAAGTACTGCTCCCACCCCATAAGGGGAAGGATGCACACAGGGAGAGTTTCATTAAAATGTGCAAGCACATTATTGGATGTGAGTAAGGCCTTAACCTCATTGAAGCTTGCTTCATGTGCTTGTGACCACTGCCACACTGCCTGTTTGTCCAGAAGCCTATGAAGTGGTTCAGCTACATTAGCTTTGTTAGGAATGAATGCATTATAGAAATTCAAGAGGCCCAGAAAAGCTTGTAGTTCAGCTTTGGACTTAGGCCTAGGAGCTTGCATGATAGCTTTTAATTTGGACTCAGCAGGATGAATCCCATTGGCATCTATTTTGAATCCCAGGAAATCTGTAGAAAGTACCCCGATTTTACACTTGTCTTTTTTTAGCTTGAGGCCTGTTTTCTGGAACCGCAGCAGGACAGCCCTCAATCTCTCAGCTAAATTTTGAGTGGAGTCTCCAGCTATTAAGCCATCATCAAAATAGGGGCAAACCCCTGGTATACCCCTCAAAGTATTTTCCATTACGCTTTGGAAAATTCCAGGAGCCACATTTACTCCAAATTGTAGTCTTTTGACTTTGAATGCCCCCCTGTGTGTTACAATGGTTTGTGCTACAGCAGCAGCTTCATCAACAGGTGACTATTGATAAGCCTGTGCTAAATCTAGCTTTGCAAAAACATGCCCCCCCCCTTGAGGGAAGCCAGAATATGCTGACTACAGGTATAGGATAGGCATGTTGTTGCAATGCCTTATTTAGGGTGCATTTGTAATCTGCACAGATGCGAATGTCCCCATTAGCCTTAAGAGGCGTGACTATGGGAGTTTCCCAAGGACTGGAGTCAACAGGTTCTAAGACTCCTTGCTGAATCAATTTGTCCAATTCAGCATCAATTTTTCCTTTTAAAGCAAAAGGTACTCTCCTTGCTTTTACTCTGATAGGAGTGACAGTGGGGTCCAATTTTAAGGAAACTGGGGGCCCTTTGTATGTACCCAGTTGTGGGCTGAAGACATCTGCAAATTCTTTGCAGACTTCTTGTAGACCTACTGTTTGTAAACTATTAAGCCCTGTAACTTGTATTCCCAAGGCTTCAAACCAATCAAGTCCTATGAGACTCGTGCACTCACCCCCAACTATCAATACATCTAATGGACCTTCAAAATCCTTATGTTGTACGTTAAGGGTGGCCTCCCTCTTAACACACACTTTGGAGTTTTGAAAGTCTGTTAGAACTATATTGGATGGCCTAAGCTTGGCCTGGAACCCACTGCTAGAGCAAATCTTTCTGAATGTGTGAATGGAAATAATTGAAAGTGCAGACCCAGTGTCTAGTTCCATAACCAATGGAACTCCTTGCAACTTCACTTTAAGTGACAGTTTCTTTTTGAGTGGCTTGTGTGTGCCTGTCCTATAAATTCTTCTTCGTGAAGGACAGAAACCCACCCTGTTTTGGCTGGGGACCCTGGTACCTTTCAGGCGCAATTCTTCTCAGGGTTGTACCTTCTGACGGCCCAGACACACAGCTGCTATGTGGCCTTGCTTTCCACATGCTCTACAGATTTGCAGAATGGAACCTGCAGTCGGTCCTCTTGTGGCAACCTCCACACCCGAAGCACTTGGGTACAGCTGAAGACTTTTCTTTGCCTTCCTTCTGCTTCCTTTCTTTGGCTGGGTAGAGATGATCCACCTCTTCTTCAGGATCCTCTTCCGAGCTCTCCTGGACTCCCTCATGGTGCACAGAAACAGATTCTGGAGTGCTTCTGATAGGCCTCATATTCTTGATTGCCCCACCTGCTGCCTCTTCTGCAGTAAACTCTCTCAAGGCATCTTGGAAAGATATGTCTTCCTTAGCAAAAAGTCTCTGCTGCAAGTCTCTGTTTCTAAGCCCACATACAAATCTGTCACTCAACCTTTCTTCTAAGTCTTTAAACTCACAAGGCTTAGCTGCTCTTCTCAAAGCTGCAATGTATTCTTTAGCTGATTCACCAGCTCGTTGATCCCTCTGTTCAAAAGTATGCCTCCATGAAATAACAGACAACTTGGGCTGAAAATGTTCTTTTAGTAATTTTTTTAAAATCTGTGTAGGTTACAGATTCAAGAGGCGCAGGGGCTGCTAAGTTTTCAGCAATTTCAAATGCATCTTGACCACAAACACAGAGCAAGGTAGCGGCCTTTAAGCCATCTTCTCTTACTTGGTTTACTTTCAAGTAGTTTTCTACTCTGGCCACATATGACTCCCATCTTTCTGGGTGCGTGACATCGAATTCAGACAGTCTCCCTATCTTCACCATTTTTTTCTGTGTAAAGGAAAGGGTCTATCAGCCAGCTTACCTCCAGCAACGCTGTACTGGCAGGCAGGTGCTGAATTTAACGCCGTCTTCCTAGCCGCTCTCAGGACTCCTGGGTAAGCTTACAATTCTTCTTAATTAGTTGTAAGGCATCCCATCCTCGTCGCCAGTGTTGAGTCCTCGGCTTAACGGCGAATAAGCACAGAGCATCTCGTAGTGTCAAGAAGCCTTTATTGTTGTTTCTTCTGCTCCATTACAGCTCTGAGTCACACAGGCCTCTCTGCCTCTCTTAAGAACGCTTCCCCGGACCAAATGGCAACATTTGGCATGCTCCGCACCTCACGCATGTGCACGAAGCCAGTGCTAGCCAGTCTGGTCCCGGGCAGCTTGCAACTGCCCGGGACCATTGCAACATCCCGAGCCCGCCTTTGCAGGCTCAGGACACAACACTCACCATCTTGATTTTCTTTTTATCCCACGTTAGGCATGAAAGCTGGTAGGGTGACTTTGGGCCAATCACTCTCTCCTAGCCCACCCCACTTTCCCCTTGTTGTGGGGAAAATAGGAAGAGGAAGGAGTATTAGGTACGGTCGCTACCTTGAGTTGTTTATAAAAATAATAGGCATGATAAAAATCTAATAAGTCACATGGTCATTATCATCTTGATTTTTTTTTAAAAAACTATTCTCAGTAATCTTCTGCTGCTTCTACGTCTAATATGAAGGAAGAAGGAGAAGAAGGCCCTATCGTTGCGCAAAGAGAAATTCAAAAACAGCAGCAAAACATTCTTTAAAAAATATTTAAAAGCAGTCTGAAAATTAGGCAATTCTAACACAAGTATAAATGGAAGGCTGTTTAGTGGATGGGATGAGAGAAAACTTTGGCGGAGTGGCTAAAACATGGCAGAGGACAAAGGAAGACATTTTTTCAGGAACAGAAAAATGTAGGATGGAAAAAGAGCCAGAAAATGCAATGCAAATACTATAGGCAGTGGTGGGATTCAGCCAGTTCGCACCAGTTTGGCAGAACCAGTAGCTAATTTTTTCTTGCCCAGGCCCAGAATGGACTTCCGGAAGCGGCATCCACACAGAGAACCGGTTGTTCCCATATTTGAATCCCACCACTGTCTGTAGGCCAAAAAATTAATCAGGTAAGGATGGCTACATGCATTTAAAATAATCAAAATGTATCATCTGTCTTGGTTGTGGTTTCAAAGTCCTCTTTGTTATTCCTCTTTCTCTCTCTGTCCCTGATTCTCACCATATATGCCTTCTCTTCTTAAATCTACACTCTGATTAATACATCCAGAAGATTCATAGCTGCCCCGTAGCTCACACACTGTGAGAGTTAGTTTCTAGCCAAGGTTTTATCTTGCTACAGATATAAAATTAAAAAAGAAAAAGCTAGACAGCATCCTACAAAGGCTAGCTTGCCAGACACTGAAGTCACAAAGTTATGCTATTTTAATCGCAGCCAACTTAGCTTGTTAATGCCTTTACTGACAGGCACAGAAATGACTTATAAAGTTGTGGGAACCTCCCATCCCTGCTAATATAACCCCCTCCCCCCCAATCCTAGCTGGTGGAAATGGAAAGAAAAAAGGCTGATTTTGAAAGCTTGTGTGATGTAATAATTGGAGGGAGTTTATACTTGAAGCTAGTCTAACTAGGTGGCCTTGGGAAAGATTCTGGCAGGATAATCCTGAGCACATTTCCATGGTCATAAATCATGCTTAATTTTTTTTAAGCCCTGTTTCATTCAGTGATTTCTGTTTGATATGGTTGTGCATATTCGTTCTTCAGAGATGCATTTCACAATTACATCAATTTTAATGGGTGCGTTAGGATAAGAAGGAGAGTCTGAAATTTAAGATGCCACTGAAAAGATTGAACAGATGATCAACAGATTACCAGGAATAATAGAAAGGACCAGCCATATCCAAAAAAGGCCTCACAAGCCATCTTCGAAGATTTCTGTGTCCTACAGGCCATTAAGTGTCCTTGTTTGACCAAAGCAGTGGGCCTGATGAGATATTTGCTAAGCTTTTCTAGTTGCAATATTATTTGAAAACTTAAACTCTAGTGCTCTGCAGAAAAATAACACTAAAGCCAACATTAATACTGAGATTAAATAAACCCCTAAATTAATAGTTTTTACTAAATATTCATTTCCCTGTTTTATATAAAGTTGTGGAAATAGATTTACAATCCATCTAATTTTGCCTCACTTTGTCAATTCTTTGTAGGAATTCTGAATGACACATCTATGTTCCCAACACCTAAAAATGCAATGTAGGAGAAGCACAATGTCTAGAGCAGGCATGTCAAACTGCCAGCCCGTGGGCCGGATGCATTATGCTGAAACCGCGCCCACCCCATTGCCAGCAATGGGGAAAAAGTTGAGATACGTTGTGCGACATCATGTGTTGTCGCAAATTGGATGTGTCTGGTCTAGAGGGATGTTAAATCTCTTCTCCTTTTGCTGTCTAAGGATATCTCAACTCGCAATGTCATGGGACATGTCGCGACATATCACAACTTTTTTCCATTGCTGGCAATGGGGTGGACGTGGTTTTGGCATGATGCATCTGGTTCTCGGGCTGGCAGTTTGACACCCCTATCTTAGAGGAACTCATCCAAACAAAAAAAACAGAGAAATGTATTGGATCTTAATCTACAGGTAGTCTTTGATTTATGGCCCCAGCTGGGATCAGAATTCCCATTGCTAAGCAATGCAGTTAAATGGGTTATGCCTAATTTTATGATCTTTTTTTTTTGCTACAGTCATTAAGTGAATCACCATGATTGTTAAGTGACTCACACTGTTGTTAAGCAAATCTGGCTCCCCCCATTGACTTTGCTTGTTAGAAGCCCCCTGGGAAATGTGCAAATGGCATTCAGTTGACCCCAGGATGTGGCAATCCTCATAAATACATGCTGGTCACCAAACACACAAAGTTTGATCATGTGACTATGGGAATGTTATGACAATCGTAAGTGTGACTACCAGTTATAAGTCATTTTTTTCAATGTTGTCATAACTTTAAATAGTCATTTAGCGAATGGTTGTAAGGAGAACTACCTGTATGTTGTCCATAAGACTAAGGTGGAAAAGGCAATCCTTCTTCTAACAGGTCCATGTGCTGCTTGGTGACCCTCCAAGAAGACAGTCCAACCAAATCTGATATCTAATCCGTTGTCACACTCCTACCATGGTACACAAGCTTTCTGATCAGCTCTGCAGCCATCAGGCCTCTTGAACACTATCTGAGACTATCTAACCTTGAAGTGTCCCAAGGGCCATGAATACAAAATGATTTCCATATGCAGTTGTAACAGAATAACAGAGTTGGAAGGAACCTTGGAGGCCTTCTAGTCCCACCCCCTGCTCAGGTAGGAAACCCTATACTATTTCAGACAAATGGTTGTCCAATCTCTTCTTCAAAACCTCCAGTATCGGAGCATCCACAAGTCATTCCACTGATTAACTGTTCTAACCATCAGGAAATTTCTCCTTAGTTCTAGGTTGGCTCTTTCTTTGATTAATTTCCATCCATTGCTTTGTGATAGCCTCTTAGATATTGGAACGCTACTATCATGTCACCCCTGGTCCTTATTTTCATTAAACAAGACATACCCAATGTCTAGTTATAAGACATTGGGTAGGTCTAGTTCTAGTCACATAGACATAATGGCTTTGTGGATTCATTCATACTATGGAAATCACAGATACCATGACAATATCCCGGAGGTGGATCTTCTCCATAAGAACCAAAATATATTCCCCTTCTCCCAAGTGATTTGGTATTTGAAGAGCCAGATATAAGCCAAGTATCATAATGTGAACCTTTCCATTTCTGGGACTCAACTTTGTGATGGCTGAGTCACCCTAAGATCCCAAGCCGTTCCATTACATCATGTGTCACAGTTATCAATGAAGGCATCGTGGCAGGACTGTGGAGTGACAGCCTGGTGCCCATTCAACACCATCAGCAGAACTGCTGTCCAAATATAGCGAGGCTAATTTACCACATTTAGAAATCAAGGAAGAATTGCACACTGTCCCCGGAGGAGGCTCCCCCTCACCACAGACATTGCAACTAGGTCGATTAAATCCAGAATATATAATTACCTAACCACACTACTGCATGCAACCTAATCTTAGACTCAGAGTTTCATCTGTAAACAGAAATAACTCATATCATTTATTTGCATGTTGGGACAATGAAGACTAGAAGACAGTCTGCTCATCAAAGCTTTGACTGATAATAATTCACAGACAAATTCATTCCTGAGGAAATATTGGCTGTGTCTCTTTGCTTTGTATTTCAGCTATCTTGCTGTAGTGCAAAGGAATCACATTTCCTCTTAAATCTTTGATTCTGAAAATGTACGGCACAATGGAAATCCCCAATCCTTTGTGACAGCTCTGATCCAAGGCAAATCATTCTGTTCATGACAAAGTTTGAGCTTTTTTTCTTCATGCAGATCTAAGGTTTATTAACATAAATGAAATAGGCATGCTTGAACCTGCAGAATGAATCATCACATTTCAGCACTCAGTCTAGTAAAATCACTTGGGCTGAAGTGAAAGTTTCTGTTACATCAGAATGATTTCCAGGAACCTTGGGAAAATTCTTTCATATAAGAAAAAGATATACAGTGATTTTTAATATTCCCAACCCATCTATTTTTCCTTCCTTCCTTCCTTCCCTCCCTCCCTCCCTCCCTCCTTGTTTTCATCATTTTATTTCTGTTGTACTTAAAGGTGATGAATTAGGACATCACTGAAGAGGAGATGTTAGATCCTATTTACCTCTAAGATTATTCCCAACTAGTTTTAATTTGCAATATGCTTTAAGAAGTAGGGCAATGCATAAAGCTTTAAATAGTTTTGGGAGTGGAACAGATTATCACATTGGTTGGACTGCTTGACCTGAGGTCCTGGGCTTAATTTTGCAGGGGTCTTGGCTTGATTTCAAAACCTTCCTACAAGCAGCTAGTCAAGATCTTAGACAAGAATATTTTATTTATTTGAAATATATCCTGTTCTTCTGCTCCAACAAGCATTCAAGACCAACGAAGCGTAAAATGCATGCATGCACACAAATGCTCACGCAATATAAAATGTTAAAAATAGGAATAAAATGGTACAATAAGTACTAGAATTGTCTGTGGATGAAAAGCTTGGCAAAAATGATGTGCCTTTCCAGGTGTGTTAAACACCGAGAGGGTAAGGTACAAGCATCACTGCTGTATTCCATAGCTGAAAATGATGCAATACAATACAGACTACAAGACTTGTGATTGCAATTGAGTGCAAAATTTCTGTTGCTAAGCGAGACATTTGTTAAGTGAATTTTGCCCCATTTTGCAACCTTGCTTGCCACAATTGTTAAGTGAATCACTGCAGTTATTAAGTTAGTAATGTGGTTGTTAAGTGAATCGGGCTTCCCATGGACTTTGCTTGTCAGAGAGTTGCAAAAGTTGATCACATGACCCCGGGACACTGCAACCTTCCTAAATATGAACCAGTTGCCAAGTGTCTGAATTTTGGTCGCATGACCATGGGGGTGCCATAACAGTCGTTAAATATGAAAAATGCTCATAAGTCACTTTTCTCAGTGTCATTGTAACCTCAAACAGTCACTAAATGAACTGTTGTAAGTTGAGGACTTTTTGTAGAAGTCCCTTCCCCATATGCTAGAAACACAAGCCTCTGACAATAGAGGCATCATCCAGGAGACTCTCCAGCTTTTCAAACAAGTGGACAGGTTCACAATAGGAGGGATATCCTTTAGATTAGGGGTGTCACCAGGAAACCGTGCCCACCCCATTGCAGACAATGGGAAAAAAGCTCCAATACATTGCGTGATGTCACATGACATCGCAAATTTGACATGTCTGCTTTAGATAGTCAGGCCCTAAATTATTTATCCCTTGCAAAGTTAATACCAAGTCATTCAATGCCAGGTAAGCAACTGATAGCGTCTGCAAATTGTTTAGTACAGGTATTATGTGACCTTTATTAGCTACAGCTACAATTTTTAAATATTTTTCAAAGAGTGGGCTACAGAATACATTGCATATATATCTATGCTATGATATAGCCAAGGTATGGGAAACCATCATCAAATCTGAGTAGATTGGGAAGGGATGCAGTTGGTGCACTAGAAAGAATTGCATAAAGGTACTTCTCACCACAGATAACACCTCAACTGAAAATTATGGAGCACTCCCAAATGTCTTCTTTTGGGGGAGAGGGTTATATAATTCCTGCCAAGACAAAAATCTCTAAATCCATAGTCCTATTATTAAGCTTATGCTGCGTTCAAGGCACAGATTGCTTCTTTGGAGTTGGCAGTAAAGAGCAATAGAGTTGGATGTCATCAATATACTGATAACACACTATTCCAAAACTGTGGGAAACCATTATCTCAAGTGATTTCATATAGCTCTTAAACAGTATGAGGAACAAAATGGAGCCCTGTGGGACTTCATAGGTCAATTGCTTAGGTGGTATGTTTCGATCAGTTTAGGATTTGTTCTCAGCGACATGCTACAAATTAAAAATATGTATAGAAAAAGCAATATACAATAGAACTCTTTTGATCCTTTTTAAAAACATATTTACAGAGGACAATTTTACTACATTCAACAAAACAAACCCTGATAGTGGCTGCATGAATTGGAAATTGTACTCCTAGCTCATAGTTCAGCTCAATTCTACTAGATTTACTAGATCATTACAAAAAAGATGTTGAGAATTTGGAAAACGTGGAAAGAAGAGTAACTAAGATGATTAAGGGCCTGAAAATAAAAACATATGAAGAATGGTTGCAGAAATTGGGTATGGCCAGTCTAGAGAAAAGAAGGACTAGGGGGTGACATGATAGCAGTATTCCAGTATTTGAGGGGCTACCACAAAGAAGAGAGGGTCGACTTATTTTCCAAAGCCCTAGAAGGCAAGACAAGAAACAATGGATGGAAATTAATCAAGGAGAGAAGCAACCTGGAACTAAGGAAAAACTTCCTAACACTGAGGACAATTAACCAGTGGAGCAGCTTGCCTTCAGAAGTTGTGGGTGCATCACTGGAGGTTTTTAAGAAAAGACTGAACAGCCACCTATGTGAAAGGGTATAGGACCTCCTGCTTGAGCAGCTCCAAGATCCCTTCCAGCTCTATTCTGATTGAGATTGCCACAAAATTATTCAAAAGTGACTTAGTTGTATGCTGGATACCAAAATGCTTCATACACATATATACAGAACTCAGTTATGTATTGCCTCAGCACATCTTAATGTCACATAAAAACTGTATATGGTTAGGTGTGGTATGCCAGTCTGATAAGCCACACAAACTTGAGAGAGAGAGAGGATGAGATTATGCTAGAGGAATTTGAAATAACAGACAAGTAGCTGATCAGAATGACCAAAGACATAACAGAGTTCAAATGTTATCAAAGAAGGGGGGAAAAGTAAACTGGGGATTTTTTTTCCTTTGAGTCATGTCTGTGGCTCTCCTGCATAGATGATTTAATTAGAGAAATAGCTCTATTATTATTCAACCACATAATCACATTATAGGGTGATTACTTTGACTGTGATCTTGAACACACACATATACACTCTCACACACAAGACTTATTCATCTCAGTGGTGTTCCTCTAAGACTTATAGTTACAGGATTTTGTCTTTTTCTCTTCTAATCACTACAGAGTTATTAAGGCAGTGAATCATGACATTTTAGTCTATTATATAACAATGTTTTGAACTAGCTAGATCCCTTTCAAGATCAAAGGCCAATGACTGTCTAAGAGTGTGTGAAAGAAAATGTTACCATTACATTTGGCTTGCAGTTCATTTCCAAAAAGCCATTAATATAAATTAGGAGTTCGGAATAAAATTTGTATGCAAAACAGAACAGGTTTTCACTACCTGTTATTTCTCTATGAGATTGTTCATATTAGATGCATTTCAAAGCTTAGTCTATTAGCTTTGCCAGCACAAGGAAACCTTGTACTAATGTTCTTCTGGGTGACTTCTCACATTATAAGGACATGGTGATACACCTCTCCTAAACTTAACCTCATACTATTCTAGAAATATTCTGTGGGACAAATTATACCTGCAATCAATGATTGCTGTAGCCCAGAGGTCATTCCCAAATATCTAGAAAAAAATAGGAACATTTCCCAATAAGAGTAATTAGTGCTTAAATAATTCCCATTCATCCTTCCCTGGTAGAGAAGAGCCGTGGTGGCACAGTGTTTAGAATGCAGTATTGCAGGCTAACTCTGCCCACAGCCTGAAGTTCAATCCTGACCAGCTCAAGGTTGACTCAGCCTTCTATCCTTCTGAGGTCAGTAAAATGAGGACCCAAATTGCTGACTCTGTAACCCGTATATATTGCTTCATAATAAGTGCTATTTCTATTTTAATGCAAAGAAAATCTTTTTTAAAAGGGAGAGGCTGAACTGCTACCTCTGTTATATAGCAGTTGCTGCATAAAGCTGTTCTTTCGTTAAATTAAAAGGGTTTTTTTAAATTAAAAAATATGCACAATTTTAGTAGTCAGAAGCCTAAACTGTAATAGTAACCATCAGATTGGCCTCAGCAGCTCTATGTATTAGTTCCAGATTCCGAAAGGAAGTTGGGAATGAGTAAATATACTTTTCTTGACTTCTTCAGGCCCAGAGAGTGTTTGCTTGATGCATAGTGAGAACTTTGAAGGTGCCTGACCAAGGCGCTTTCCCTCCCGGGGAGCTGGCTAAGGCAGCCTCTCTACAGTCAGTTGTCCCCGGACAAATCTATGAGAAAAAGGATTCATTCACTGTGGGAAACAGGAAATTGCTAAAGAACATTCCTTTAAATAGTTCCTAGGGAATTTCTGCTTTAAGATTACTATTATTTTTTCATGAACTGGACTGTAAATATGTAATGAAGCATAAATATTTTGTATTTTGGCTAATAAAAAATTCAGGGATATAAAAGATGCATGCTGGCTAAAAATAAGTAGCTGTGGTCAGATTATGTTAAAGGCAAATTCACACCACTCCTCCAACAAGTCAACAGCAAGTAGCAGCAGTATGAAAAAGGAAGAGTTTGCTAAAATTCATACATCTGGCCCTTTGGGCAAGGCAAGCAAGTTGGTGTCCCTGATATAATGGATTTGAGATTATAGTTGAACACCTGCAAGAAAACCTGGTTAATGGGAGATTATTATAGCTTATCTCCTGTCCAGGGTGAATGAGAGCTCACATCTGTCATATGGACTGTGTGGACTGAGGTGTTGCATTCTTTTAGGCTAAAATTTGGAAAAACCTGGTTCCCAATTTTCTCCCCAGTGATGGAAGCTGACTGTGCAACTTTGCTCCAGGCACTTCCTTTCAATCCAGTCTACTGGCAGGGCTATGATGGAGATGGGAACTGATGAAGGCAATATATAATCTAGAATATTAATCCAATCAATCAATCAATCAATATTTGAAAACAGCATGAAAATGTTGTAGATGCTATAATTTCATCTCCACTGTGTATTTTTTATAGTGGCAGGGAAAGGATTTTTTTATGCATATTGGTTGTGGTTTATAGATCCAATTTTGCTCTCCCCATGGACTCA
Source organism: Crotalus tigris (assembly GCF_016545835.1). Taxonomy (NCBI): domain Eukaryota; kingdom Metazoa; phylum Chordata; class Lepidosauria; order Squamata; family Viperidae; genus Crotalus; species Crotalus tigris. Next base: position 5,233,618 of record NW_024100609.1, on the reverse strand, counting down.
TTTTTTTCACCAGCATCTGAGTTCCAGGTCTGATATTATCATATTTTATCATAGACCACAGTTTCCACAATGTTCTCAACCAGATGGCTGAGCCCCATTACAATACTTTGGTCAAAGGTATAATAGATGCTAGTCATCTGAAAAATGCATTTTTGAAAGTTGTCAACCAATAACTATTTAGGTTTTAGGTTGTTGGATTTCAGAACTGCTTAATACACAGGTTTTGCTGCTGATTCCTCTGAAAGAGACAGAACATTACCATGAAAAACAAAATGCTAGGCAGATAAATGTGCTAACAGGAAAGAACTATTCAATCAATTCAGCCCAAGCAAACAAGGTTGATATTGGAGTAAGCAAATTATGGGCAAACTAATTGTTTTAATTATTTAACTAGCATGCTAGGCTAAGCACTTTTTAAAAAATAAGTATAGCCTTTATTTGGATTGGGCAGATCCTGTGGCTGCATTTTGCAACAATCAGCCCATCTCCTACGGAGCAGAGCTGTCACCTCACTTCACGCCTGTGCTCTGCGATCATTTGGCACCAGTCTGCCATGAGCGATGGGAGGACCAGCAATGGGAAGTACGTGGGGGTGGGGGAAGCTACACCTAGGGATTTGGCACAAAAACTTCAGTTCCACCTTTCTTCTTCTTCTTCTTATGCCATATCCGTTATCGGACATTGGCGATCATGTTGGCGATCCTATTTTTATCAGCAGCCGCATGAAAAAGTGCTGCTGAGTTTTGTCCAAACCAGTCCCTTAGATTTTGACCTTTAATAAACTATACTTTTTTCAATAAATGGAATCAAGGAGCATTCTTGCTTAAAGGTTCAAATTGGGCACAGGACTGACACTATGAACTTATCCAGCTACTCTGATCATCAGAAAAGGGCCTGCTGAAGATACCACACTGCCTTCTCCCACGTGATCCTCAGGCGGTAATATGCTCCCCCCAATGGCCTCCGTTATCCCAATCTTTAGGAAATTGGGATTGCTTCAGTCATCCTCTTAATTTTCAGAGAAAAGCAGAGCAAAACATCATGACAAATATCTCTTTATACCCATATGGATTTAAAAGCCTTTTTTTTTTTTGGTTCCAAAATTATTTGGAAGAGAAATGGTGGGATTGATTTTTCCAGGCTGCTGCTGTATGTGCTGGCTGGCACTGTTCGCACCTCTTCAGCAGAACCGGTAGCTAATTTTTTGTTGCCCAGGCCCAGAATGGACTTCCAGAAGCGGCATCCACACAGAGAACCGGTTGTTCACATATTTGAATCCCACCACTGACTGTAGGGATACCTAGGAGTTAACTACAGTTTCTTAAAAATAAGGCAATGATATGCATCTGTATCACTAGCGAAGATGGCTGAACAACTTCAGAAAGCCATGAGGAATGGAATATACCAAAAAGAAAGCAGAGCTTCCATTTTTAAAACCAGACTTGATTTACAACCTCTGATTCTGCTGCATCTAAATAAACCCTGCCTGGAAATAACCTTTTATTTTTCATAGGAATACTTGTTCCCTGTAAAGTGGTTGAGATTATTTTCGGGTAGCATCAATATTTCTTTTTCATTTTTAGAAAATCAGGATAGCTTATCATAGATATGTTAGATCAAAGTTTGGAATTAATGATTTTCTTAAAAAAAAATTTTTTAATGGTATTGAGTAATGATGAAGCTATGATAAAAAGTTGAAGCTTGACCATTCTTTCCTATGATGACATAAGGACATCTTATGAGGATACTGTCATTCCTGGGGAGGGGGCATCCTGATTTCAAAACAAAATACCAATGGTTTATTTTCTTTAGTAGTTCTCAGTCTAGAAAATTGTCTCATGTTTATTCTTAGAGAATTACAAATAATAAGAACCTAAGCTGTCCTTTTAACTTTTCATGATAATAATCATATATTTTGACAATATCTACTGTCTATAAAAACAGCGGTGTGTGTAGCGGTGAAGGCACCAGGCTAGAAACCAGAGGACTGTGAATTCTAGTCCCACCTTAGTCACAAAACCAGCTAGGTGATTTTGGGCCAGCCATCCTTTCTCAGCCCTAGAAAGGAGGCAATGGTAAACCATATCCAAAATCCTGCCAAGAAGACTGTAGCTAGGCAGGAGTCAACACTGATTCAAAGACTCACATATGTTACCCATGACTTCATTTCTGGTATAGATGAATTAAAACCAAGTCGATATAGGATAAAGCTTACTTGGCAGTGGTTGGGCCACATAATGAGCCAATCAAGCCTGTTTAAGAAGTACCCTTTTAGTTTTTAGAATATAGGTGTTTGTGTGGAAGACCACTATGGGGAAAATATTAAAAATAAAGGAATTAGAGTATGATCTAAAGAAACCGTGTGCATGTGCATGACAGAGCAGCAGATGCATTTAAAAGTTTCACTGAAGTTTTGCCAAACCAATTTGCACTGATGGAACAAAGTGCTTTACTATTCAGCAGTGTGATTAGTGTAATGGAAATTTCAAGGATACCTTATTTCTCTGCTGGATACAATCTTTGCATATTAACAGCTGGAACTGGAGGTCAGGGCTTGTGTTCATGGAATGGAACTGAAATGGTGTGCTCTGTTCTTTAAAATAATATTTAAATGGGATGTTGGTCTAATCTCCCCCAGCTCATGTGGCTGCTGGCCCAGTGAAAAGATTGACTTCCTGCATTTCTAAGCTGTGCTGTCAACACAGTTATTTAATATGGTGCTGAAAAAGCATTTAATCAGTGACATGTAATGAAATGTGAAAAACAGAATGCAAGAAGTGATTAGCACTTGTTGAATTCTTGGTAATTTAGGAAAAGCATGACACATGTTGATATCTCATGATATTTACTGTATGTTCAGAAATGCTATTTGATCTGGATTTTTTTTTTTACAGAGAAGACTAAGAATTTCAATGACATGCTGACCTCTAAGCACACCATGACAGCCTATCAACAATTTACTAAGTGGTTGGTTCATGTTTTTATTCTTTAATGTGCTTTTTGAAGACAAGAGAGAAAGAAAGAAATTGAACGACCAGATATCCATGACAAAGAGATTCAATGTCTTTTACAGCTGGGGTTCTGTGACTGAAAGATCTCTTTTCCTACCCCACCTTACTTCTTCACAAATGTATTGTGAAATTGGGCTAAGGATGTTGGTCAGTTCTGAAAAACCATATGCTTAGACTACACATATTTTTCACATTGACTTCTCTCCTCCTCTCCTCTCCTCTCCTCCCCTCCCCTCTCCTCTCCTCTCCCTGTCCCTCCCCTGCCCTTCCTTCCCCCCACCCCATCCTGTCCTTCCCACCCCTCCACTCCCCTTGCATTTTTGCAAATCATCCCAGAGAGATTGCTTCAGATGAGATTTATTTTATAATTCTTCCAGTTGCCCAATTTCAATCAAGGTCCTTTGCTTTCTCAAACTTGTGTGAATGAAGTTTCATTTGTTTTCATCAGGACATTAACTTCCTGACAGTCTCAGATGCAACTGGATGACTATTCCTGAGCATGTCATGTAACGTGCATCAGCAAAACTAGATTGTTCTTCAGCTGACACCAGACATGGCTTCCCAAAGTATCTGTATAATAATGAATTAGTGACAGTTACATTTTATACTTAGTCAGATATTAAAACTGTAATATGAGAAGCAATAAAATAATAATAGCCTTGCTCCTATTCCTGTCCATAGTCATAGTATACTCTATTACAGATAGTCCTCAATTTATGACTGGTCACTCAGCGATCATTCAAAGTTACAATGGACCTCCTTGGAGGGTACCTACAACTTGGTTTTGAAGTTCTGACAGCCGTCTTCCCCTTTGTCACATGATCTCATTTTGGGCATCAGCAACCAACCTGCATTTGTGTCAAAAAATGTCATTTACTTTAGGTTTTGGTAAAACAAACCATTGGTTTGCTTAATACCACAGCAATCACTGAACCACTGCAGTATTTGCTTAATGACTGCAGCATTTGCTTAATTGTCATGAAAAAGTTTCTAAAATCCAGTAGGTCATGTGGATGATCTGTTTTACAACCATCAAAAACTTACAATTGCTATGGGCAGGCTGTAGTACGGTCATTGGTTGAAGACCACCTATGCTATAGAAAATAGAATTGTTATGTATTTATTTATTTGTTTGTTTGTTTGATTATTTATTTATCTAGTTTATTTGCCACCCCTCTCATTGTTCAGGGTGACTCTTTTCACTTCGTATCCAATGACTATGTAAAAGTTTCAGTTTCAACAAATGATCAATTATTTAATTTATCAGCAGGCAACTGGGGAGGAAATATATTAAGAACAGGAAAGAAACCAGCTCTTTATAACTAAAAATTATTCAAGAAACAGGAGTTACTATTCTGCTGTGGGTGATCTGCACTAACACGGACGCTAAAGCTGAACTCCACTAGGGGCACTATTCTGCTAAAAATTGCTTTAAGAATGTCTAGTCTAGTCATAAAATGCCACCGACCATGCCAAAATTGTCTCCATATTTTCCTGAAACATTTCATATTCCTCCCTTTCAACTTATACAACCACCAATCTCCATTTCCTGGAGTAAAACCATCTCCCCTGTGTTTTCTTCATGCACAAGGAATCTATCTACTCCTTTTTTATTGCTGCATTCAGTGAGAAAGGATTATGCAATTTCCTGAGTGTTTTTAATGGAGAAAAAGAGGTTTATAGTGACAAATACCCCTTCTAGGCCCCAAACGTCTCAGTAAAAGTATTCAGTTTTGGGAGGTTTTGTGTGTGTGTGTGTGTGTGTGTGTGTTTCATTTAAGAAGTGCTGCCCATGCCTGATTTAAGGAAGCATTCTAAGTCCACATGATTACCCTCAAAATATTGTGCACATCTTCACCAGCCATCTTCACCAGGTAAATGACTCAGTTTGGACCTGCCCAAGTTTTGCGTTTGCCAGTCTTGTGTTCACCTCCCTCTTAACTATCCATTTCTACCAGTAAAAGAATATCTTTATAAGGAGAAGTTTTCCTGCAGAAAGCTCCTTCCTCATGGGGCAGCAGAAATATCTAAACCATACTGGGATTGTGACTTGTTCATGTAAGCCCCTGCTGATTTAGAAGCTTCCTTGATTTAGGATCTGGTTCTTTACAAGCCATCCACTGGACCTCCCAGGATCCTACCACTTACTTTAAATCAAATGGGGTTTCTAGATGCTTCCCACCTCCCGCCCCACTGTTTTAGGCCTTTGAATAAAGGGGAATAGACTTCTTTTGTCTGTTCCCTGGGAAACTCCATTTAATAACAGAAAACAGGTTGTGGTTTTGAACAGAAAACAAGTTTAATTCTAATCTTCTAACTCGTTGACAGAAGTCAAACAATTAAAATAATCAAGCCTTACATCAAATCCCACTTTTTTTTCAACTGAGCTGAGAATTACTGCCAGACAAAGTCCCCTTTGAACTTTTAAAATCTCCCCACTACCTTTGCATTCAACCCTCCATGATCCTTCCCTTCTGTTATACATTGGCTCTTGGACTCTGCCCTGTGGCTTTTTTTGCACTGGACTCCACATCCTTACCATTGCCTCTTGCTGCTCTGTCCTATCTGCCTTGTCTCTTCATTAAGTTTGTGAGAGTTCTTGTTGGGGAAGGATTTGATTCCTGTAAAAAAAAGAACAGCAAGGAAGACAATGTGGTTCTATTCCATCTTGACTGGCAATTTGGGTGGACCCTCACTAAGGCCTTCCAACTCACCAACAGTTCTCTTTGACCCCTCCTTTGTCTTTTTCCTGGCTCTTCTGTCCTGTTCCTTCGACTTACCATTTATTTCTCCTTAATCCCAACTGTCTCCCTCACCTCCATTTCTCCTTGCTACCGTATGTCGGGCCTTTCCCTGTCACTGTCACATTCCTTTGATCTCCCTGGTCATGCCTTCTTCCCTCCACCTCTCCTGTGGCTCTCATTTGCCTCTCACTGCCTTTCCCAATTCTCTTTCTGCCTCTTCATTCACTCGTGGCTCTGCTCAATCTATCATCATGCTTTTTCTCCTATTTTTGCATTCAACCCTCCATGATCCTTCCCTTCTGTCATACGTTGGCTCTTGGTCTCTGCACTGTGGCACTTTTTGCACTGGACTCCACATCCTTGCCTTCACTCTTGCTGCTCTATCCTATCTTCCTTGTCTCTTCATTAAGTTTCCCTCTCATTCCTCTGATCAACCTCCTTGCTCATTTTCAGATTCATCTCCTCACTTACAGGTAGACCTTGACTTACAACTGTTCATTTAGTGACTGTTCAAAGTTACAATGGCACTGAAAAATGTGACTTATTACCATTTTTAACACTTACGATCATTGCAGCATCCCCATGGTCACATGGTCAAAATTCAGATGCTTGGAAATTGACTCATATTTATGTCCTGGGGTCATGGGATCACCTTTTGTGAACTTTTGATAAGCAAAGTCAGTGGGGAAGCCAGATTCACTTAACAACTGTGTTACAAACTTAACAGATACAGTGATTTGCTTAACAACTGTGGCAAGAAAGATTGTACAATCAGGCAAAATTCTCTTAACAACTGTCTCACTTAGCAACTGAAATTTTGGGCTCAATTGTGGTCGTAAGTTGAGGGTTACTTGTATTTTCCAACTAGACTTTCCTCAACATTGTCTTTCCTCCACTCCTCCACTTGTTCCTTCTCTCTTCTCTTTGCTCTTTTTTTGTCACTTTACTCACCTCCTGTGTTTCTGTGTGTTTCTCCTTGCTTCTCATGAGCCTCTATCTCTTTACTGGTTGAAGGTGTAGGTCTCTCTTTTTCTACTTGTTCTCTCTCCAGACCACATTGTTCACATCAACTGCCTTTTGATTTCCTTGACTCTACTGAGCCCTTCCCTCTCATCTCTCAGGCTTTGGGACTCTCACCTTTCTCTCTTGCATCTCTTTCTCTCTTGCATCAGATCACCAATCTCTCCTCTGCCATTGTTTTTTTTCTTGGCATTACACCTTGACAGTTTTTTCTTGGAAGGAAAAAAGAGAACACTTCAGGCTCTCCCTTTTTAAAGCTATATCCTCACTCTATTACTCATTTTCTTGTTTTGTTTCTCCTGCAGAAAACCTCTCTTCCAAATCTATTCCTGCCAAATTGTCCGCAACACCATTATTATTATGGATGGTTGCACAGTCAGCCAGACTGGATTTGGCATTTTATCCATCTATTGAGTCCTTCCCAAGGACTTGGGATGGGATTATTATTATTATTAAAATTTATTAAAGCTACTTACACCCATAAATGCTGGGTGGCTTATACATACAAAACAATAAAAACATGCAAAACCATACAAACTACAGGCATCCCAGATTAAAGTAGTCAAATGATAACAAATCAAACTAAATCCAGGCCTCCATAAACTCATGAAGTCTAGACCTGGAACCAAAGCCAGATTTTAAGAGCTTTCCATAATCTTAGGAGAGATAATGTGTCTGTATCTCGTGGAGTGGGGGCAGGGGTTATTGTTCCAGAGAGTGGAGGCTATGGCAGAGAAGGCACACTTCCTCGCTACCACAAGATTACTAAATTTAATAAGAAGGACCTGGCATTACCCGCTCTGCTAAAATGGACCAAGAAGGCTTATTAAAGTTTCTAAGAGCTTTTTTTTAATCCCGTCTTATTATTTTTAAGTAATTCAAGGCAATGAATATATCTAAAACTCCTTTCTCCTCCTATTTTCCCCACAATAACACAACACCCTGCAGCTTTTATGCCTAAGGCAGGACTAAAACTCAAATTCTTCTGATTGCAAGCCTGGTGCTTTGACTACTAGATCAAATTGTTTTGTTTGGAGGTGGCTATATAAATGTGATACATACATACATACATACATACATACATACATGGAGATAGGTGGTTTCTCAAGTATCCAGGCCCATAATCAGCTTTATATTAAAGACCAGCCCCTTGAATTGCGTTGGAAGTCGACTATCAACTGATCTAACTGATGTAGCAGTGGTGTCACCTTGGCATACCAGGAGGCATCCATTACTATTGTGGATTTTATACCAGCTGTAGCTTCTGGATGATTTTCAAAGATCGCCCAATGTAGAATGCATTGCAAAAATCCAGTTATGATATGACCAGGGCATGAGTCTTTGGCCCTCTGATCAAGGAAAGAATGCAACTTGCATGCAAGATCAACCTGTACAAAGCTGCCACCTGCTCTTTGAGTAGCTGCAAGCCCAGGAGGATCCCAAAGTTGTACACCAGTCTAGAATGGGGAAGTGCTATCCCATTGAGACCAATAAGGGAAGCATCCCTGATCTTGGGGGGGGGGGGGGTGTAAACAGTCACAGCCATTCATTCTTGGTAAAATTAAGCCAAAATCAGTTTTTCCCCATTCAGACCCAAACCGCCTCCAGACATTGGGGCAGTATTTTGGCAGCTTTACCAGCACAGCCCAGGGATGTGACATAAAGATGGATATCATCAGTGTGCATTAATGTTCAACCCAAATACTTTTAAAAGATTGGCTTGTTCATTTGGACATGGAATATTAATCTCCTGGAGCGCCTATATTCCATAAGATTAATATCTTTATGTCTACCACCACCATCCATACAAGAAGCGAAAAAGGTTTTTCAAGAAAGAAAGGAAAATCAAGATCCTAACAGCCAATGAGCCTAACATCAATACCTGGAAAGTTGTTAGAACATATAATAAGTATTTTCTATGGTTGCAGAAACTCGGATCAGAAATAATGTCCTAATTTCTGTGGTCATAAGAAAATATCTGAGTTGCACAACTATATTTCTCAAATCTTTTCCTCTAAGAAGCCCTCTGCTTTATAAAATGTGGCCCACCTTTTTGCTTAGGTGTTGCCCTTGGTAATTATTGCTGCAATCACTTATCTTCCTGGAGATGCCTTTACATGTTGTTCCCCCTAGGGTGTCAGATAGATAGGATTTCACATCCTCTTTTACTTTTTTGGAAAATAGGGGAAATTATAAGCAAAGGGGGAAAAAATCTGTAGCACTACCTGCTGATCCATGTCCCTTTCACATACATAATAAGCAGTTCCCCTCCTTTTGGTAATAAACCCAAAATCCTAACTTACTGAAGTACCTTCTAATGGGAAGTGATGCCAGGTTGGAAGTCTTTTAGCCCTCTATTTCTCTTCTGCCATCACTCTGTCTTATGACTTCTTGCTACTTTTTCCAAGAATTGTCTCTCTGACTTTCCAACAGCAACAACAAAATCTTTTCTCCCATCTATGTCTTAAATATGCATCTTTCCTCAGAAAGATTTCCTCTTGATGACCTTGATGCTGGCATCTGGGTTGGCAGCCTGGGAAGAGGCAGATAATAACATATTTTCCATGTCACAGAATCTAGGACCAGAAATAATGGCCTCGAAGTGCAGCAACTGAGATTTCATTTAAACATAAGGTAAAACTTCCTGATCTGGGCCTCAGTGGAATAATTTACTATTGTGGAATCTCTATCTCTGAAGGTTTTTAAGAAAAAGGCTGAACAGCTCTCTCTTTCTCAATTTAAGGCTGATAATCCAAGATATTTTTCCTGCCCATTCTAGAGAGTTAGACTAGCAATCTTTGTCTTTCTTCCCATTTCTATGATGCGCCTATGAATAAGTTCAATTTGTGAGAGGTATAAGATAGGACAAAGAAAGAAAATAATCTCATCAACAGAATCATAAAAATTGGGAGGGGAAGGGAAGCAGGATTTTATTTATATAAAAGATTTGAGCTGGGACTGAGAATGTAGTTTTGTTCTGTCAGAAATATATGTTGCAGTTTGTGATGCTGCATTCTGATTCATGCCTAATTTCCATAACTTAAATCTTGCGAAATAGAGAAGGGAGAATCAGTAAACAACTTCAGTTTTATGCCTTAAAGCCACTATGACTTCCAGAGCCTGAATAAAACGCTTATGTATGCAACTTGCTTGAAAGGCTGAGGAAGATGTGGGAAGCACCTGACCAACCACATTACATGGCTGCTAAGCTGCTGCCTTATGTTGAATGACACCCTTTAATACTCCTGTACTCAGCCCAGTGCAACCATCACAGCTTCACAGTAAACCTGTTTCAATGTTTACACTATAGGTAGAAAGGCAAAAAGCTCAGATCTTTATTCTGATTGCTACCCATTTTATTTTTGAGTGTGCCTGCTGATATCTTCCTGAATGCCCACTGGGCTCTTGGTTCAACAATCTTTCCCATCAGAAAACAAAAATGGAAAGGAAGAAAGTCCCAAAGTGCTTTTTCAGAAGGCAACTGAAGGAGGAAGGAACAGGCTTCTTGGATGAGAAGCAAAACATCTTCAAGGAAAAACGAAGAAGTCTAGTTGCCTCTTGAAAAAAACACCTTTGGGACAACCATGACCTGGATGACTGAGAATCTCCACAAACAAAAGGAAGAAAGAAAACACAGCTTGTGAGCTGCACAGTGGTCATTCCTAGGGCATGAACATTTGGCTAATTTGCATGCATGTGATTTTGCTTTGCTTACTTTTGACTCCTGTTGGTGTCACATGGTACTTTCGGGAACCACCAGCAGGTAAAAAGAAGGTACACAAGCACTCGTCTGCATGTAACCAAAGCCTCCTGTGGTCTCTTCTTCCTTGGACCTTGGCGTTTCCTTCTTACTGTTCCATGGTGCATCAGCAGTGAAGACAGCTGCATCCTTACCTACCATAGTTCTTCCCATCCACCTACTTTTCCTCCAGTAAGATAATATTCATTTTTACTGTTTCCACTGCACTATTCAGTGTAATTGCATTTAAAAGCCTGATTTTACTTTGGGGAATGAACCACCCAATTTCTGATTGTTTTATTTTGGTGGGGTTTTTTTCATCCAAATTCCATAAAGGAAATAATTTCCATCCTGATTATATAAGAGCAGACTAATCTCCAGAAGAAGAAGAAAAAACCCAAATCACAATTTCTTTCCTTACATACAGAGTTGTACCATAACCTTATGTGGGCAATAGTCTGAACAATAGGTGACATTTGATCTGGGTGCTCTTTATAGGCACAGTTACAGTTTTGGCTTAAAGGATGAAAAGGAAGAGAATAGTCTAGTTGTAGCTATCAATGAAACAGAAGCTGTGGGTTAAGGTTTTTCACATTAATAACGGCATTTAAAGCACTGTAGGTATATTTTGCAGATAGAGGAAATCTTGTTCTGTCCACTGACCAGGATTAAAGCAGCATTTCCATAGACTGATAGTGATTAAGATATTTTACAAGGGATGATGCATTTTCAGAAATAAGTCTGGCTTCCCAGCTGGTTACCATCTGCTGTACGACTGAAGTGAAAGAATCCACAACATGAAATTTGCTTGTATGGGTTTTTATAGAGCTGACGTCATTGGAATTTCATATTAAACTTTCAAGAGGTGAGCAGAACACACCCCCCACCCAAAATATATATGTGAATATATATTTAGAATATCCTTGAGGATATTTATGCAAGCCTCTTTCTCTGCAGTCATATACTTATTATCCAGCTTAAGTGAGATTTCAGAGGCAGTGTTAAAAATACAAGCCACATTGGACCCTTTGCTAGGACAAAATTTGATTAGAGTTTGTGTAGTTGAAATGTCATGTTTAAAAAGTAAAAATGTGTTTCTCTATATAACATGTTTTCTCAAAAATCAGGAGAAAAACAGAGTTCCTTATGTCTATGTGGGAAGATAAATTGGTAGAAAGAAGGGAGAATGTTTGTAATTAATTCCAGGGATAGTGGAAACCAGAGCTGCTTGCTGGATTGACAGGATTAAATTATATGTCTATGTTCTTCTTCTCTCAGGCATACACACACATACACACTACTGCCATATTTAGCTGTATTAAAAAAAAAAAAAAAGCCAGGCGGCCAGAACTATAAAGAGGATTAAACAAAAGGAACTAAAAGAAGAAACAATAGAGCACAAATGAATCCTCTAGTCTTTTTTTAAAAAAAGAAAGAGTGCCTTTTAGCAATCCAGCTCAGACAAATTAGGAAAACAGATAATTTTAAAACATGATAACAGTATAGAGATTGTGTCTGCAGGGGAAGTTATGGTGAAGATAAGTTGCCAGAGGCATCCCACATATGGTTCTTTTTGCTTCCAAAAGAGAGGGAAATATCACCACTAGCCCAACCACATTTTATAAAGAGTTGAAATAATGCTACACGATTATTTTGTGATCCATTCCCTCCTTTCTCCTCTCCCCCTCCACCCAAAAAGGCTTGTATTGAAACTTGTGGGTGTAACAACATTAAATATTACTGTTAATTCTTGGTTTTATAAAGAAAATGATTGGAAAAACACAGTGTAAGGTGAACTCTTTGAAATTACATGCAGCATTGTCTAATTAAAAGTACACTTTTTAAAAAATACAAAATTAAACTATTATAGATAAGTGTTGATTCCAAGTAACAGTCAGTGGAAGACTCCCAACTTTGGACTGTGAATTTCATTTGAGTTGAGTAAAATATTGTATCTTTCCAAGGTAAATTGGGCAGTTTTCTGAATCAGTGTGCCAAGACATGAATCAAATCTATATTATATTTAATACAATAAGATAGTTGATATATAATAGACAGAGAGATAGAGTAGGTATCAGACATATAAGGAAAGGCATTGGAAGGAAGATATAAAATCTTATGAGAGTCTTAAACAAGCATAGTTGACATTGATAATTTTATTTATTTTATTTATTTACTGGTATGTCAACTCAAAAAATGACAATATATTTATAGTGATTCATTTCTTGTAACCCAAAGACAATGAGGGAAACAGCGCTCAAGGCAGTTCAAATTAACCCAGGTTTATTCCATGCTAATTCAGATTCTCTACAAGAATCTGAACTATTAATGATCAAACAGGTAAATAAGAATCAATGGAAATCAAAGTGGGCTGGACTTAGATCTCTTGTGGGTGTGAAAGGATTAGAAACTGATGACATGCTTGACCTCTCCCTCAGTTCTCAGCCTGATCATCTCCTACATCAAGGTTGGTTAATAGGAAGAAATCATTCAGTCTGAGCAGCTATACACAAAGGCCAGCTAGTCTACGCCTGTTCCTATTCATGTTACTGTATTTCCCGAAAAGTAAGACCTACCCTGAAAATAAGCCCTAACTTGATTTTGGGGGTAGACCTAATATAAGCCCTACCCCAAAAATAAGCCCTTGTTTTGGGGCGAGGCACATACCTAAAAATCAAGCTAGGGTGGGGGTTGGGGTGTGGAGCTGTCCCACGTGTCCCGCACCCACGTACCTTGCAGCCAGACCTCTCCTCACCGGCCCACTTCTTCTGCAGTGTCTTCTACAGCCAGGCCTGCATTTCTCAGTCACAGGCCATTCTGGAAGGCCTTTGCAGCCGAGAACTGAAGTATGAATTCAATCCATAGCTCGGTTCTGCAAGACCTATGCAGCCAAGGACCGAGCTATGGATTAATCCATAGCTTGGTACTCAGCTGCATAGGCCTTCCAGAAAGACCTGACTGCAAAATGCAGACCGGAATACAGTTGAAGAATGAAGCTGCTCCTTCGGACATAGAAGAAGTTGACCAGCTGGGTGGGGCTGTCGGTGCCAGAGGTGAGTATAAAAGACATTCCCCCCCCCCAAAATAAGACCTGGTGCCTCTTTTGAAGGGAAAAAAAAGACCCGGTCTAATTTTCGGGGAAACACGGGTATGTCTATTGAACTCATTCTGGAAAAATTCCCTAATATATAACAGTGTACTGTGAAATATTTACACACAGACATTTCACAGACATTACTCAGTGGACCATTTCATCACTTCTGTTATCACCTCTCTGCTGTATTCACACTGGATATCACCATGGGCTGACTGTGCTTTGCAAAGCCTATAGAACTGAAGAATGTGCACACAAATCAATTCATTTCATGAACAAAACACAAAAACTAGAAATAATAAGCAATTCAAACGCATAGCATTACATAGACACAGACAAAATTTGGAGATTGCTGGCATATTTATTTCTTTATGAAATACAACAGTTCATCTGGGAATATACTTTCTAATGTACATTAGCAGCATTTAAGCCAAATATTTAATACATACAGAGTCTACTCATTTTACTCATACTTTCTTTACATGATGCCTCTCATCTTGAATCTATTAGCAGCTGTTAGCAGTTTAATATCCAACTTCAGCAGCTACAGAGTTTGGGAGTTTTCAAGAAAAATACAGAAATCTGGAAAAAATACCCACCAATTTTATCTAAAGCTTAGCTAATTCATCAGGATTTAGGAGGAGAAAAGAGTTCAGAGATTGCTCACAAAATGGTTGCATTCAGAGTCAAAGGATGTTGCCGAGATTCTTACTTTGGTTTTCATCAACAGTCTGCTTCCTGGCTTATTTTTCTGTAAAGCCCTGGTGGTAGTTCTTTTTTCATTTGACCAATGGCTGTGAGCAGTGGTGGGATTTAAATATGTGAACAACCGATTCTCTGTATGGGTGCCCCTTCTGGAAGTCCATTCTGGGCCTGGGCAACAAAAAATTAGCTACCAGTTCTGCCAAAGTGGTGCGAACTGGCTGAATCCCACCACTGGGTATGAGATAGATTGCGTGGAGAAGAACTGCCTATCTAGGGTTGACTGCTCTTCCTTTGTTTGGCGTCTAGGGTGTTCATGTTTAGAATTCAACATTTTACCTAAAGTCTCCTAGGAATGTTTATTGAGTCAGAGTTTTATTGTTCTGTTGTTTAGGATAGATCACTCTTTCACTTTTCATGAAGAACAGCACTCATGTAAACATGAAGGCATAGGAATATTCTCTCAATAATGTGTTGTGACCTTGGCTGTGGTCTTCAGCAAATAGTAGGTAAGGGTTTAACCCCATCTTCACCAAAATATGTTTCTAATCTTGCCTGCTTCTTTGGGCAGTTCTAGAACAAAGGATATAATTGCCATATGGTTTATTTATTTTATTTCCTGCCCCTCCCTCCCTTCCATGCTCTTCTTTCTTTCTTTCTTTCTTTCTTTCTTTCTTTCTTTCTTTCTTTCTTTCTTTCTTTCTTTCTTTCTTTCTTTCTTTCTTTCTTTCTTTCTTGTATTAAATTTTTATACTGCCCATCTCACCTTATAAGGTGACTCTGAGTGGCTTTATAAACAAGTCAAGGTGGAAAAGACACGCACTACTCCTTCCTCCTCTTGTTTTCCTCACAACAACAACCCTGTGAGGTGAGTTGGGCTTTCATGCCTAAGGCGGGATTAGAATTCACAGTCTGCTGGCTTCTAGCCTAGTGCAGTGGGGGCGAACCTACGGCACGGGTGGGCATGCACGCCGTTGCCCCAGTCCTAGGCCTTCAGCTGGGTTTTATAAAACACTTTCACTTTAGGCCTCCGCCGCCATGTGCAAAAAAAAAAAGTTCAGTCAATTTTAACTTCTTGTGGGGAAAAAAAAAGATCTTGCAAAGTTGGAATTGATTGATTGAACTTTTTAGTTCCACCCAGTCTGCCGTTACCACTGCAGCCACACTCACCCAATTGGCCACGCCCACCCAATTGGCCACGCCCACCCAATGGGCCACACCCAGCCAATGGGCCATACCCACCCGGCACTCGACAATGCATAAGTGGGTTTTGGGTTGCAGTTTGGGCACTCAGTCTCTAAAACATTTGCCATCACTGGCCTAGGGCCTTAACTACAAGACTAAAGTGCTCTCTTGGTTGCTATATATTCAGCCTAATTCCCCCTGCTCCAGTTTGCTACTCTGAATTGCCTGCATTGGCTAGAAGCATGATGATGGCAGGCATGATAATTCCTGATTCCCACAAAGTGAGGGACAGGACACCAGAACTTATTTTAATGCAGAAGTTTTCTGCATGCCTCATCTCTTTTCTTCTACACTTGTGGGAATCCTCTTCAGCACGGTCTTATATCAGCCATCAGTACATCTGCCTATGAGAGACTCAATCTTATTAAACAGGGAGAGTGTTGAAATTGAACTTTTATTGTCTCAGAGTTTATAGAGCTTCTTGCTTTTAGAGAGATACATTCATCTTCAGGGCAGTTTTATATGTATCTTAAAGGAATTATGAAGCCAAGAAGAAATGGTAAGATTGCAACTTGTCACATTACACAACATAGCTCATTTATTTCCTTTGGCTATTTGGTGCTCAGTTTTTCAGAGCACAATACATTTCATTCCTGTTTCCAGAACTCAGAGGGCAATTTCAGAACAAAACTATTTTCAGTTTTGCTCCTTTTTGAAGACAAGGCCTATCAATTACCACGATCTGTGTTCATTAAAGAATGAGGCCTTGAACAGTATACTATCAATTGTATAATGCTGATGACATCATATAACAATGATATAAGTTGGTGGTTCTCAACCTCTGATCTGTGGACCTCTGGGGGGGCACAATGTTGTCACATAGGGGTCCGCGAAAGCTTGAAGAAATGTTATGTTTTAAATCTTGAATTATATTTTGGGGGGTCTGTGGCTATGATCCGTGGGCACACAAAGTATTTAAAGGGGGATCCCTGGTGAAGAAAAGGTTGAGAACCACTGATATAAGTCATAATATGTCCATGCAGAGCTAAAATTACTATGGCTATCAGCAGTAATGGAAACTGTTCTTCATTGCTTAATAAGAACAAATATACTTGTTGGTTCCATCCCCTCCATTACAACCCTGATGGCCTGATCCAGCACACAGTTCTACATGGCACAGAGAGCCAATCTGAGTATCATAATAGCCAACTACACAACTTCAGCTCCAACAAAAGAAGATGTATATAAGCAATTTGTTGAGAGATCAATGGCCATGAAGCAGGGATAAGTAATTTGTGATGTCAAGATGCTCTTAAATCCAAGTCCAAGCATGCCTGTCATTGGCCATTATTGCTAAGAATGCTGGGAGTTCTAGTTCAATCATATCTGGAGTACCTTACATTGTCTACTGCAACATAGGCAATATGTGCTCTAATTGCATAGGGCCTTTTGCTTAATTTTTCAAAGATCTCTACCAGTACCCTCTGCAATTTGTGGGAATAACCTGATTTGCTTGTAATCTGCTCCTCAGAAGACAGAATAGAGGATTCCTGATGAAAGATTGCTCATCTTTCAATTCAAAAGATTTCAGATAAGAAGAATTACTGCTGAACACCGTGACTGTTGCTTTACCAAGCTGCTGCTAGAGTAGTTAGAGTTAAAAATGCTGAGCTAGATAGATGAAAGATTGATTCAGTTTTCTAAAAGCAGAGAATGTGTCTGTCCTTTTTGGTAGCCCAGACTTGAACACCAAAGTCATGAATACTAAAACTACTTATATTATGGGGTTGCAGTAACACAATCTTGCAAGTGTCAGCTTTCCTACCGGACACTTGCAGAAAAAGGAAGACACATGAACCCCTTCGTCCAACAAACTCCAGTTTACATGAAGTAAAGTGATGATGTTCACACAGACCTTAGCAATCAGGTTCTATGCTTTACAAACTTTACGCTGGGAGCAACTGCCTCCCAGTTCTGTTTAAATACACTCTTGCAATTACTACCCCACCCTTCACCAATTACTACCCCACCCTTCACCAATTATTACCCCACCCTTCACCAATTAATCCCCAGCCACAAACCCGTCATACCTCTGCCTAACAACCTACAACCCTGCCCTCTCATCTCCCAACCAGCACCCGGCAGCAATCAAAGAAACCTCAAACACCCCTGAGGCTTTCCTGGGATGCCCTTAACTGTTAAGCCTATCAGCTGTGCACTGGCTTGCCGCTCATCAGCTGTTTGGCGGCTCGTCCTTCTGCGCAGGTGCGGCAGCGTATCTGTGCATGCGCGGCATCTGATGGTGTCCGGAATCGTCCCTGTACTGCACCAGCGTTCAGAACAGCCACCGGAGGATCTGCGGCTCATTCTTTTTTCTAAAACGGTGAGCTGCTTAGATCTTATGCTGGTTTTCCTCCTCTGTCACCAGGCTGTCCCCCCCCCTTTTGTGCGTCGAGCCCAGGAGGGCTTGACAGGTGGCCCCCCCTACCAGGTGTCCTCCTGGAAATAGGTAAAACATATAGTTAGGTTGGTGTTGAGGTTGTGGGTACATCTCACCTCCCCCCTGGCTTTTGGGGATATTTATGGTGGTATCTGCGTACTAGTCGAGGGGCATCAACGTCTGCCTCCTTCACCCATGATGCCTCCGATATTGGGTATCCCTTCCACAGTACTAGGTATTGTAACCTACCCCGTCGATACCGTGAATCGAATAATTTCTCGATTTTGTAATGACCTCCCCCAACTTGACCAGGGAGTTGTTGTACCTGCCTAAATAAAGATTTTGTTACCGGTTTTAGTAACCCACTGTGGAAGACTGGGTACACTTTACCAAGGCTGTGAGGTAATTTTAATCTTACCATCACTGAATTTATAACCTGATCTATTTTAAAAGGCCCAATATACTTTGGCCCTAGCTTCTTACACAGCCTGCATAACTTTAGGTATTTAGTGGACAGGTACACTTCTTTGCCGACTTGAAAGGGATTTGTTGACTTCTCTTCTTGTTGGCTTGTTTTTTTAATGATTGTTCTGCTTTCTGTAGTGCCTTCTTAACTGATTTCCATACGCTTTTAATCTAGAGTATCCAACTGTTCGATTGTTGTGACCCAGTACCTCCCTGAGGTAATTCAGGAATAGGGACAAACTCTATTCTGTGTACCACCCGGAATGGAGTAAACCCTGTGCTGCTGTGGAGGGTGTTATTATACGCGACTTCAGCGAATGGTAGAAGATCAGCCCAATTTGTTTGCTGGTAATTGACATAACACCTAATATATCATTCGACCATTGTGTTGGCACGTTCAGCTGCTCTGTTTGTGCTGGGGTGGAATGCGGAACTCAGTCCCTGAGATGAACCAATAGACATGATGAAATTCCTCCAGAATCGGGTGGTGAATTGCACTCATCTGATATGATGCAATGAGATACTCCATGTAGGCGATAGACATGTGTTACAAATAGTTTTGCTAAATTCCTCGCTGATGGTAACCCTTTGCAGGGGATAAAATGTGTCTGTTTTGAAAACAGGTCTATCACCGTCCATATTACTGTGTTTCCGTGGCTGGCTGGTAGATCGACTATAAAGTCCATGCCAATCTCCTCCCAAGGATGGTTAGGATTGGACACTTGTTGTAGCAGGCCCACCCGTTTTCCCACCCATGGTTTTGTAGTTGCACACATGGAACATTCCCGAATGTATTTCTCTACATCCGTTTTCATACCTGGCCACCAAAACTGTCGTTTGAGCAGGTGCAGGGTTTTTAAAAACCCCAAATGGCCAGCTGATTTAACATCGTGGCCTTGCCTGAGAATCTCCACCCATAGGGATTGTGGGACATATAATTTCTCACTCTTCCATGCTAACCTGTCTCTCATAGTAAGAGCATGGGGATGGCTCATTAACCATGGATCAACTGTAAGGGCACCCTGCAGAGTTTGTACCATGTCTTCCACAGATCGTACCACCAGAATTTTATTCCTAGACTGCACAGTTGGAGGTATGAGGGCTTGAACCACCTCCTCCCACTTACTATGGTACTGTAGTTTTCTAGATAGCGCATCCACAAGAAAGCTCCTCCCTCCAGGTACTTACTTTAGTTGGAATTTGAAACGTTGGAAATATAGCGCCCATCTCACGTGTTTTGGAGCGAGTTGTCTGGGCGTTTGTAGTGCTCCCTTTTTTGTGTGTCGAGCCCAGGAGGGCTTGACAGCAAGCCTAAATGGATTTCCCCTCCTCCCTGCCTTTATCCCCAAAGAGTCAAGAGAAGAGTCAAGTCTGATGTGCTTTCTCAAATTACATTCCTAGTCTGGACGCAGATTTCTCTTCTCTGACCATTACTTTGGCTGCAGCTATTCCTCCTGTCCTTCAAGGTTATTCTCACTGCTGGGATGTAATGGGATGTGTTTGTTTATTGCATTTATTTATTATATAAGTGATTTTTGATTTGCATATAAAATAATACAAACATTCATAGTGCAACAACAACAACATAGTGCTTCTGAAATCAATACACAATAAAGCAGCCAACAAAACATCAATGGCTACTTCAAATTTTATGAAAGAGTATAGTTTTTAGCAAAATGCGATCAGGGAAGGGACTAGGTTTAACTGGAAAGCTGTTCCAAAGAGCCAAAATTAATACTGAACAGCAGTGCCTTCTAATTTTTGCACCCTTTATTCCCAGAAAGGAGGGCATTTTCTTCAAGAGATGACCTTGGGAACTTTCCAACTTCAGCTTGAATCAGGTTGGGCAGATTCCAGCTGAAATAAGCAATCCTGAAGAACTGCAGCAGCAGATTTCATCTCAGTTACATTCGGTCGAACTGTGTCCATTGCTCCATTCCATATGATCAAGGATCTGTGTCCATATGTGGCTCTGCATGAAGGCTCCTACTATAGGACTGGCATTTTCTGCTTTTTTTTTTTTGTTGTTGCCAAGGGCCCCATACCATGTTTAATTCTTCAAATACAGAGGGCAGGCTGCAATCAGGGATGCAAACCACGGAGACAATGCTACTGAAGGTAAAATACTTTCCACCATTTTTTTTTTTTTTTTGCTACCCAATCGGATGCAAAATTGGCAGCTGAGTTCCCCCCACCTTAGAATTCTCTCTTCAGTGACTTCCAGAAATACTGCCTTCAAAATGAATGGTTTTCAAAGGAACGTTATGCAAGGACCATGTAGCAATGTTATAAGGCCAAGTTCAGTTTAGAAAAGTGTTCAAGGTTAGAGGAAAGATTTGCAGAAGGATTACATCCAGAGAATATGTGTTAATGACTAAAACAACAAGTTCTGAATTTTTCCAGAAAAAAAATCCCAATAGGGGTTTAAATTCAGCTTGACTTTCTAATTCAGTGTTTCTCAACCTTGACAATTTTAAGGCATGTGGACTTCAACTCCCAGAATTCCACAGCCAGCATTGCTGGCTGTGGAATTCTGGGAGTTGAAGTCCACATGTCTTAAAATTGTCAAGGTTGAGAAACACTGTTCTAATTCATGGTGTAATAGAATAAGGGTCTATTTTTTTCCCTCACCAATTCTTTTTTTCTCTGAAAAAAGAGAAATTGCTTGTCAATAGGAAAATGAGAAAATAAATGTGATTGTCTTATACCTATTTAATTGCAAAGTGCCCAAAGGCAGAAACGCAGCATGTTCATCTCCAGTTATACAATTTACTCTCCAGAGGTCTGGAGCTTGGTTGGTTTCCAGTCCTTCACTTGCATCAGAAAGGAAGCCAGTGTCTCCTATGGGCCTTCAGAGTGGGAGATCTGGGCTGCCAGGAAGGGCCAAAATAATGGGAAGCTTGCAATAGGAAGCAACACCACATCTTCCACCTCTGACAATCTAAATCAGTGGTTCTCAACCTTTTTAATGCCGCGACCCCCCAACCGGTCGTAAGTCGAGGACTACTCAACCGGTCGTAAGTCGAGGACTACTCAACTGGTGCAGCACCGTTTGCAGAATGGGACTTTTGGCGGGCTCAGCAGGGCAGAGACAGCCTGGACAATTCCTATTGGCTTTTGAAAGCCAATAGAATTAGACTCTATTCAAGAGAGTCTATTCTATTGGCTTTCAAAAGCCAATAGAATAAAAGGGAGTAGCACAGCTAAGGAAAAGGGGAAAAAATGGCAGACTGCGTTGTTTGGCGACCCCCGTGAAATGGTCGTTTGACCCCAAATGGGGTCCCGACCCACAGGTTGAGAACTACTGATCTAAATAGTTCAAAAATATCACAAAATTAAAAGAAACTTCCAAGCACTCAGAGAATCAGACAAAGATTATCCTCTTTTGCATGGGAAAATATTTTAAGAGATTGCACAACAGATTTTGATTCTGAATTAATTGATACAATAGATTAGTTTAGCATCTGCACGGGGGCTAAGCTATCCATATCAGTATAAACAAAATAGTCTAAGTATTTTTGGAGTAGAGGCAAACCATTCTGGGAACGATATTAAACATTTTGATTTATTTCCCCATGAAAGAACATTCTGCATCTTTCAGATAATTTAACTCCAACAGGGATATTACAAAATGGAGAGCTACAGATAAACCATTATACACCTAAAAAATACATCCATATTATGCCCTTCTCTCCTAGAGAGAGGTTCTTTATTCATGTTTAAGTATCCCATCTCTTTTCTATAGAGCTTGGGGCAATATAGATCCTGTTATCGCATGTTATTCTCAATCAATCCTGTTAGGTTGTGATTCGGTCAAGGATGTAGTAATGCTTGTAAGCACAATCCAGTTCCAAAGCTCAGCATAATACATCACAGTGGCTCTCTAAGTAAGTGAAACGTACATTTGATGGAAATGGTGTAACATCAAAGCACCTCCGATTCTAAAAAGGACACAGCTGAACAAATGGATTAACATGCACAGGAGGGAGAAAGTTGTTACCGTATATTCCGGCGTATAAGACGACTGGGCGTATAAGACGACCCCCAACTTTTCCAGTTAAAATATAGAGTTTGGGCTATACTCGCCGTATAAGACTACCCCTCTTTCAACGCACACCAAATAAAAATTAAAAAACATCAGATTTGATTTCAATATGGTAATTTTAATTCAAATGCTTATGACATAAAGGTACTTAGCAGAAAAACTCCATATTGTCTTGCAGCAGCGCAGTTATTATGTTCCATGGCAAAGTTTACAACTTTAAGTTTGAAACTGGCTTCATATTTCTTTCTTCTTGCTGGTGGAGCCATGATGGGGTCTTGACTATTGGACATTTGTATACTGTACTGTATGTATTGGTGCTGTACTGTATGAACTGGTACAGATACTGGTGCTGTACTGTATGTACCCAGTATACAACAACCAGCCAATCACAGCAAGTGATGAACCTTGGCTGGTTGTTGTATACAAAGCCTGCTTGGATTGGGTGGATCAGCTCTCCCTGCCTGCCCAACCCTTCCTGTCATCTTATAGGCCAGGGGTAGGCAACCTTGGCTCTTTTATGACTCATGGACTTCAACTTCCAGAATTCCTGAGCCAGCTATGCTGGCTCAGGAATTCTGGGAGTTGAAGTCCATGAGTCATAAAAGAGCCAAGGTTGCCTACTCCTGTATAGGCCCTAGGGAAAAAATGGACAAGCTAATTCCATGAGGGAGGGGGAAAGGGAGCACAGTTTCTGAGTTCTCATTGGCCACCTGTAAGTCCAAATGAGTAGCTCAGGGTGTGTGCGTGCACGTGTAGGCATGCGTGTGACTCCCTGGGTCCCTTCCATTGCTCTCCCCCCAGTAGCAAGCTTTGGCTTGGAGCAAGCAGGCTGCACGCAGGGATCTCCTCCATTCAGTCTTCCACCCTCCAAGCTGAGTGAGCAGAAAGCCTGCCTGTTTGTCAAAGGCTCTGCCTTGTCAATCGCACACACACCTTGATGAAAATTGCCCTGCCTGCAAAAGGACTTCTCAGCAGTTTTTTAAAGCAACACTACCAAGAATGAAATTGGAGACAGCCAGAATGTTTAGGGAAGAAGGAAAGGAAGCAATTAATAAACTAAGTAAGAAAGGCATTCGCCCTTCGAAAACTTGCATTTCCATAAATGTGATAAGTTGCCCCCTTTTCAGGTAATGGGGGGGGGAGTAAATGCTTTCCTTTTAATTTGTTATTAAAACTCAGTGCACTACAGTACTTATAGATGGGAGCCAGATTGACCAGCCAGGATCTGTCATAAATAACATCACAAATGCACCATGCAAGTTTATTTAGGGGGGGGGGGAGAAACTGCTTGCATAAGCTCGGTGGAAGTCGACAGGCAAAAGGATTGTGTAGCTGTTTTCTGTTCCCACTCCATTCCTGCTTCATGAATCCGAGAGGAATTTAGCTGACACCCCTCCCCTTCCAGACCCATAAGCTCCGCCTCCCCCAAGCTACTCTCACCGGCAGTGAGAGGTAAACGCTGAAAAGCTTGCATGAAGAAGCACTGAGAAGTGCCTCGAATGGACGCAGATGCTTAGGTTTGTTTTCATTATATAAAAAAAAACACCTTACAATTCTTTTCCCCCCTTCCCCATTACATGGGCCATTCCTTTCTACTTCCTTTGAATGAATTAATCAGGGGATGGCCACTACCAATCCGCAGTTCTGGAGGGGTGGGCAAGGAATTGGGATGCAAAAGGGAGGGAAGAAGAGAGGAGACGGTTTGCAATGTAGCATTATAGAATGGGGATTAAACCTCCAGGAAATCTTACCGTCACAACAGCCAGATAATGCCTATCGTACTCTCAGAGATATCTTTAGTTGATCGGCTGGTTTTAATAATAACCCTAGGACTCTTTTTGAGTGAGAGAGAGGGGGGGGAGAAGAGAAAACTTGCTGAGTAATATTTTTCCGGCGTATAAGACGACCCCCCACTTTTGCAAAGATTTTAAGTGTTTAGAAAGTCGTCTTATACTCCGGAATATACGGTATCTTGCCTAGAGAGGTGTTTATCCACGGCCACAAGAGACCGAAGACAAAGGTAACACCAAGCAAATGTTCATTTGTTGTAAGCATTTCTTTAACATATACTGTGATAATTTAGAGGAAAATCTATCACCAAACATTCTACCAAGGGTGCATACTGTAGTACGCTAGGAAAATGTTTATGTATGTACATTAATTATAACATAGCTCCAGGCAGTGTACCCTTAAATGAGGTGTCTCTATCAATCTTGTATTTCTCTTCTTAGCTGCTGCTAAGGCTGTTCTGCTCAAATAATTGCTGAAACCATTTGCACTTGATAACCAGGAATATCTTCCTGGGCTAAGTTTCCAAGAGCAGAAAATTCAGCTGAGAAATAAATGCAGTTTCATATGACATTAGCCCATGCGATGAATTCAGCAAACACTCTGGAAATGTAGTTATATGCTTTTTAAATAATGTGTACTTGTTATAAATTTGCTTTCAGGAATGGTCAAGATTTCTTAGGAATGTTTTCTTATTGGAAATCTCTGTTGTAAGATTTAGTATATCTAGATGTCTTATATATATTTGGACATCTCAGTATATCAAACTTCCAATCTAGTGCAGCAGTATTAAACTTACTAGCTAAATAAGAAGTAGAAAAGCTAAAGAAGATACTGTAAAATGTTGGTAGCAATCTCCCTAAAACTTAGAATGGGATAAAAATCTTCAGAAAACACTTCAAATGTTTTTAAATGTTCCATCTATTATGCAAACAAAATAGGACTAGCTTACAAGAATTGGCAGCAGAATTTGGTGGAGCATTCAAAAAGGAAATCTTTAAGAAATCACTCCTTTATGTGTTTCTCAACCTTGGCAACTTTAAGATGGGTGGACTTCATTTCCCAGAATTCCTCAGCCAGTTGACTGGGGAATTCTGGGAGTTGAAGCCCATCCATCTTAAAGTCGCCAAGGTTGAGAAAGATTGCTATACATAGTGCAAGAGAAAAAAATGAGTGGAGGGGACTTGTGATCTACATTGCTTCTTGTATGTTTGCATCCTTGTCTCAAAACATCAAAATATTAATGTGGAGCACTTGCAAATTTAGTAGAGACTGGGATAATGAATGGCCACATGTCAGTTTATTAATAACATTTAAAAATTTCATGGACTAAACCAATGAAATTCTATAGCAGGAACTGAAGCTAGAAGTGATATTCCAAATTAAAAATGGAAATTAAACCGGCATGATCAGCTAGTGATACTAAATAAGGAAAAGAGTAAAAGATATTCTGTACCATTAGAATTTTTTTTAAAAAAAAACTTTTCATGGCCCTTGTAGAAACTTAAACTCTAAATTTAGCTAACCAACTACCTGCATGCTGTCTCAATAGAAAAGGAACTCAGAATTTCATACTGAAGAGGTGATTCCCTAGAGAACTAAAAAGGAGAGGAGGTATAATTGCTATCTATATGAGGTTAAAAGGGGAAATTGTCATATTGGGTATCTTCTTAACATAAAGCACATAAACTATTATATGCTGGCCAGGTCCTCTGAGTCATGATGTTTTCTGTCTCCTAGGAGCATGAAACAGAGACAAAATGGAGCCAAGATTCATCCACCCAATGCAAAACTGGCATCTCTGTGGGAACAAATTATATTGCAAAGAACAACTGAATCTCCCCAGACTCCAGGAAGCTGAGAACATCAAAGCTCAGGTGATAACTTCTCAGAAGGAAAAGGGCAAGAATAGCTATATGTCCAGATTCCCTCGGATGTGTCACCTTTTCCCTCAGCCCTGTTCCAATGTGTGGGAAGAAAAATTATTTGTCAAATATCTAGAATGGCACACAGTGTTGACAAGGAACCAGGAACAACTCATCCCAGCTTTAATATCTGAGAAAGAGCACTGGCCTTGCTGCCTTCTGATTGGTGAAGGAAGAGAAGGGAAGTGGTCATCAAGCAAATAAACAGTGATGTTGCTGACTACAAGGTGCCAGAAGGTTGGGACAGTGATCTGGTGTCTGGTCCCATTGGGTGACTTTGGGCCAATCACTCTCAGGCCTAGGAGGAAGGCAGCGGCAAATTACTTCTAAAAATCTTACCAAGAAAACTGCGGGGATTTGTCCAAGCAGTTGCCAGGAGTCAAGACTAACTCAAAGACATTTAAAAAATCCAAGAAAGAGGGAATAATTCATTGCCTTGTTTCTGAAAAGTTACAATTCAGATCTTATTCTTTCTGCAAAAGGGTCCAGATTTAGTTCTTGGCATTGTAAGATAGAAGGAATTGTTTAATCTTTCCTGACAACATAGAGGGATGCTGTTCCTTAAATCAAAATGACAGACCAATGGCTTGACCAAGGTATGTATAAAAAAGAGCTTCTTGGCTCCCTTTGAAGACCAGAAGCTTTTTAGTTCTCTAAGATTCTAGACCTTATTAACCAAGGGCACACAATTTTAAAATATGTTTGGCATATAAACCTCAGGTACAAAGAGGAACATACTAAATAGAGGAATTATTTGTGCATCTCCACTTGAATCCTATCTTACATTTACAAAAAACAGCCGTTTGTATCTTTAACATGTTGATGGTTTTATGCTGTTTATCAGTATAATTTACTATACTGGATTAACAATGGAAGAAACTAAAAGCATTCCAGCATTGGATGCACACTACGAAAAATATTCTTATCTGCTGACAAAGGATAACTTCTGTATTATGCAGGGAACCACACACTATCCTGAACAGCAGCATATAAATACAGTCTTGGTTCTCAAAATTCTCCCCCACAAAAACTTGATTATTTTCTCACTATAGAGAAAATGAACTACTCCATTGTGAGGTGCTGCATAATGAAGGGGTCAACAATTGCTACTTTGAACAGGTGACTCATCCACAACTGGTGGGCTTAAAAGACTGGGGTGGCCCAGTAGGACTTATAGTCTTATAGTAACATGTGCAGTAGCAGCAGAGAGCATGGTTGTGTTCAAGGTGTGTAAAACCTGGATAGCATCACATAACTGGTATTTTTTAAAAAAAATATGGAACAACATTGGTTTTTTTAGATTTGGTTTGAAATCTATATCACTCTTATGATGTACAAAACACAGGTTGCTAGAACCAAACAGTATGAAATTGGTGCAACAATTTGGCATACAGTTTGTATTGGGAAAAAATGGTATTTTAGGATAATGTTAGTTTTAATTCTAGCCTTTTCTTTAACAGTCACATTATTTAGGTATTCTTGCCTTGTTCAAGAACCCCAGTGTATCAAAGAAGCAGTTCTCATACAGTCAAATAATTTAGCTTGTCCCATAGGACATTTTTCTGCTTCTTCCTTTTTTTCCCCAGAATTTTGGGAAAACCAAAAAGAAGTAAGTTGGATTTCAAAGACAGAAACCCAAGCCAGCTGTTAACTCTATCCTTCCCTCTGCAATGGGTCCTTCACCTTCCTGTGCTTGACTCAAGAGAGGCTAAGTAAAAGAAAAGGGATTTTCCATCAAACAGAGGGAGACAATTTACAAAAACATGCATAAGAAAGTATCTGTGAGCAGGAACCTCAGTAGAGAAAGTTCCTCTACTGCCCAGTCTTTAACTTTTAGCATTCATTTTCTTCAAAGAGGGGAAAAGGTAATGCTCATTCAAGCAGGATTTCTTTTCAGAAGTTAGAGGGCTGCTGAAGGTTGTCGGACATAGAAATCAAACAGTTTTTTTCAATTCAAATTTAAGTTATGAAAAGATAAGTGATTTGAGGAAGGCAATAGAGTCAGGAAAGAATTCCACACATCCTTAAAAATAAAAGTAAAATATTAATATTTAGCAAAAAATAGGCATCATTCAGATTAATCTTTATATCAATAAAAATCTAGTTTCCATTACAAAATTCTAATTTTAAAGAATCCTTTAATAATTAACTGCACAAAGTTTACTTCTTTTTGCTACCTATTCATTCTTGGTGGTGTATAATTTTGGCATTTGAATATTACTTAGAATTTTGTTTCTCTTGGCTGAGAAAATATGCAACTAAACAGAAAACTTAATGATCCCTTTATGCAACTAACTCTTACAATTTCAACATTTTGGAATATTTAAAAGATTATACAGATTTTATAAAGTTTTATAAATATAAAGATGTTATAAATATGTTTATAAATATTAATGAAAGTTCATAGTTTGATACACACACAAATATATGTATGTATATATATGTATGTATGTATGTATGTATACACACATCACAGTCAAAATACAAATCAAAGTACATGGAAACAATTTACTATGGAAAATTAAAAAGGCTTGTTGCATTAGTAAGAGATTGTAGACAGAGATTTTAAAAAATGAGAAAAATCTGTTCATTTATATATATAGCAGTACTGCACTTGGAATATTACTTTGTCTGGACAGAACTAAATCTGCCTAGAAATAGATTATAAAATGTTTAGTTGATTTTCCCCTTTGAAAGGTTAACATTTTAAAAGAAAGCCCAAAATCTTAAGAAATTTTTGCAGTTTGTGCATAATCAATTCCAGTGTTTAATAGATGTGCAGTATTCCCAAATAATTGTCATACGTAAAACAATGACTGGTCTCTTGTACTTCTATAGTGTGAGGGAGGGGGGAGAGGATTGAATGGGTGTAGCTGTTCTCCCTCTTTTGCTGACAAAACCCTTGTGCTAACTTCCTAAAACTCTTCTTGCTAACTTTTTGTGCTGAAATTCTGGTCCCAATTGTGTCCATAAATCAAAGACTAAGGGTCTTATAACAGAAGTGAAAGAAAACATCTAGTGATGATTTGATGTGGCTCATAGCAAACACTATGTAGTTCAGCCTTTTAAAATACGTTTTTCAAAGCCAAGAGGAATTTGTGTTGGCTTTCCAGGCTGTCTCTGGTGAGAATGGCTTGTTAACACTTCCTCTTTAACCCATTTTTCACAGTAAGCTTTAATCCATAAGGCCTTGTATATGCACTAACTTGCTTAGTGCAGAACAACTGAGAATATCCATGAATCTTCAAGCTCTCTTATAATTTAGATCAGGGTAAGAATGGGCTACATCTATTCTCCACTCTGTATCACCACTCAATTCTGTCCCAGATTGTCCTCCAATCCTTTAACATGATTTCAGGTTGGCATGTAGGCAGTGCCAGAGGAGAAGCAGTCTCGGGAATTGTCAAGACAGAGTTGGACAGAAATGAGCCTTTCAGCATACAAGCATTTTTATTTAAACAAAGTTCATGTCATTTAATCCAGAGAATGAAAATAAAGATGGCATCTTGTGTTTTTGAACTCAATGAAAAATACAGGAATTTGCTGGGGAGTTTTAAGCAACAGGAAACAATACTGTTCTAAAAGAGTTCATAAATCCATGAGTTACAAAACATTAGGGCATCATCAGGGGAAAATATTTGTGAGTCATTTCTTTCTGTGAATTGCCCAAATGTTTGATGGTGGAAGACTTCTTTCCCTGCCATCCCACATTCATATACGGACAGCCTAAAAAAAAACAGAAAGCTTATGAATGAGCAGAAGGAAAGAAGCTGATGCATTCTGTAAAATAAAATCGTAATATATTTGGTTCTCTTCCTCAGCTGCCATAAGGTTTTTATAGAAGCATCCAATGTTTCAAATCCAGACAAATTTCTACAGAAGCATCAATGTTTCAGATTCACATAACTTCACATCAGGGCTGATTTAAAGAAGGACAAATATCCTTTGCACAGATTTGTCAGGTCAAAGAGCCATTAGACCACCACACCTGGACTGTGAATTCTGCAGGTCTAATCGAAAGCTGACTGTCCCCTGCTTCCCCCAAAGTATTCAGTTTACAATGAAATAAGGACCTTATCATATAAAAAACCCCAGTTAATTATGAAAGGTTTTCAGTTGCCCATACTCCCATCAATCATACAAGGTTGCTTGCAATCCATTGCTGATCCATTGTAAAATTCTGAAATGATGTCATTCTCAGAAAATTACATTTGCATTTTCTTGCCATTACAGGTCTCTAAATCTGAAATCTTGTAACCCCAACCTGCTCCTGTGCCAATATCCTGAGAGAGAATACAATAAATAAGTATGCATTATTGGTGTATAAAACATTAGGCATAGTCCCACAGTGACTATAAAGCAGAAGTAAACAACTTCTTTGTGGCTGTGAGCCAAACTTTCAAATTCTGAATTGTTTGCTTTTTTTCAGTCTCCAAGATACACAGACATAGAAGCAGTCTTAGGATGGAGTCGAACAGTTTCTGTCCATTGTATAACCCAGAATAGCTGTGAGAATTGCACAAATTGACTAGAGCTTCCTGCAGTGCTACCATAATAAATAAATTATTATTTTGCTTGTGCAGTTTGCATAGCTTGGTGCTTAGATACTTTCTTATTAATATTTAAATATTAACCAACTCAGTGAAGAAAATGGAAAAGGCAGCACATTCCTATTCTCTGCACAGGTCTTTTAAGTTTTCAAGTCCCTGTTATGTATGCCTTTGAAAGTCAGAATCATTTAGGCCAGTTAACAAATTATATCAATTGCTGCTAGGAGGATAAAGAAGCAATATGGCCCTGAAACTTTTCCTGGTGTGCTAAAATCAAGCGAGTGCTTTTTCACACAGTCATCTTCTGACCTAGGCTGGATCTGGCATGTCTGAAGATCCCCTTAAGTCTCCAGACTGAATCACTGAGACACTTTTGATGCTCTTCACCATATGGAAATGTTTCCTTATCACATGGAATCATCAATACGTGGGCAGCCACATAACAGAAACAGAATCTCTTTGTAATATTGCAGTATTAATTAAAAAGTCACTTCATAGCTGTAATATTGTAGTATTAATTAAAAAGTCACTTCATAGCTTTTCAAGTTCTTATGTACCAAAATGACCTCCAAAATATTTTAGCTGGCTGAAAATCCTATTGATATAAAGAACACCCCAGCTTTGCATTGGGTTGAAAATAATTTTAAGCCTTATCTCTATTAATATAATCAACACAAGTTAATTGTATCTCGTATAAATCATAGGAGTATAGAGTTGAATTTCAGCAGAGTAGCCCCTGAGGGTAAAAGTATCCTCAAGGTATCTTCTCCAAAGTTTCATCCCACAGATACATTAGACTTCAGTGCTCACTATCTAGTACAATTGTAGGCGACATTTCAGATATTGGATTGTGGAGGGCTGACCTTAAGGGTGTTAGACCATTCTTTACTTGAAGCTTTTCAAGCAAAAAGATTTCACAGTTTGCTATGAAGCTCACTTCGGAATTTTTGAGCTGCTCCAGCAGGGGACAGGCAAAGCATAATTGAGTTAAAATACTGCTAAGCTGGAAGACTTCATATTAACCAGGAGTTCACTTCCCTCCAGAAAAAGTCTAGTAAATAACTGATTTCTATTAACCTCTTTGTAATTTGCTAGTTACAGGGCTTCTTGGCTGTGTTCAGATTTTAAAATTTTATTTCAAGTTTTTAAAAAGTATATTCTTTCTTTGCCCAGTATTTTTTCCATTAAGTGAAGGTTACCTACCAGTCTTTTCCATTTGCTTGGAAAATATGGCAGCTTTGGTTTGAATGCAGCCCATTATGTCTTTCAAATTATATAATGGCCATACTTCCCCACAGAAGTATAAAATAAACTTGGAGAGGCCTGATTATTATATTTTTTAAATAGTTGTGACTAATTCAGTGAACTTTGTCTGTAATATGCCATGAGAAAGGCTAGGGAGAAGAAACATCTTTGACTTGGGGTGAACTTCAAAGGTACATCCTTCTACCTTCAGGATTCTTTCTCTAATTTTAAGTTATCAATAACTTTAATCTGTAGTTTGGGATCATTAATAAATAAACTGCCGACTAGTAACGGCTTTCTATAAATCTAGGGTGAGATTCCACTTGGAGTTCTCTGTAGTAGAAATGTAC
Source organism: Crotalus tigris (assembly GCF_016545835.1). Taxonomy (NCBI): domain Eukaryota; kingdom Metazoa; phylum Chordata; class Lepidosauria; order Squamata; family Viperidae; genus Crotalus; species Crotalus tigris. Next base: position 5,201,315 of record NW_024100609.1, on the reverse strand, counting down.
AAAATATATTGTTCTGGAGCCAGACTATGCTGTTTTTCTTCCAGAGACACCAGTATAAATGTTCCTGAATAGTCTGATAGCTTGTGGTGTTCTGTAGAAGGCCCAGCCCTGAAATGGCATTTCCAAAATCACTTCCTCTTCCAGAAAACTTATTTCCAAAAAAAAAAAAAAAAAAAAAAGTATTGGATCACCTCTGGTACAGTCAGATTGGCATGATCTGAGGGGAAAAAAGAAAAAGAACTCTCCCCCAAGCCAAATGCAAAACACATAAATAAACTGTGGAATTATGCTGCCACAAGAACTGGAAAGGCTATTAGGTAAGAAAAGTTTAAAAGAGAACTGAAGAAATTCAGGAGTCAATTACCACTAGGTAATTGTCAATTACTTGTCAATTACCACTTAAATTTGTCAATTACCACTATGTCTGATGGATGATTTTACTACAGCCTGGATCACAGACAGAATACTTTAAATGTCAACTTTTGAGGATCCAGAATGCAAGAATGATGTCACTCTCTCATAAGCAGTCACAAGTCTTCTGAATATTTTAGGTGCTATTTGCATGAGAGAAAATGCTAGGTAAGATGCGATGTGAGCTTGATTTAGCAGATATGTTTTTTTATGTTAAAAAGAATACTAGGGAAAACTCCTGTAAAAACTCCCATCTTGGGTAGAATTATATATAAGAGGAGAAATTGCAATCTTGAAATAGTAAGGTAAACATACAAAGCAAATTGCCTACAGATTATTTGCAAAATTAATTGATGCCCCTCTGCTAGTATCAACCATTTTCTGACACACGGAAGCAAGCACTGACATATATTCCTTCCCCTTCTTCTAACCAAAATAAAAAAGCTGGAAATGGGTATGAGAAGCAGCAGCAGCAGCAGCAGCAGCAGCAGCAGCAGCAGCAGCAGCAGCAGCAGCAGCAGCAGCAGCAGCAGCAGCAGCAGCAGCAGCAGCAGCAGCAGCAATGCAAATTAAAGCCAAGAAAGAAGAAAACTGAATGGAGATACTGTAAGTGGGGTGAAGATAATCAGGCAGAGGAAATAAAAGTAAAATGCCCTTTTACAAAAGAGTTAAATTCACCACATATATAGCGTGTTTAAAGCAAAGTCATCCATATTTTTCAGCAGCCTGTTGACAGTCTGTTGTCATCTGTATTTCTTATCCATGCTATGACTTCTTCTTCTTTTCAATGTCATCTTCCTTTCAGATCTATATGATGAGTTCATTTGCCCAAAGTGATGGTGGGTATCAAAACTGAGAATAACAATAATTAGGAATTTCCAGTTTGAATTAAAAAAGAGAAATCAAATGAGAATGTGATCCTGCAGCAAATTTGTTTCTATGAGCTTACCTTAATGTTATTTGCTTTCCAATGGTATGATGTATGTATGTATGTATGTATGTATGTATGTATGTATGTATGTAATTTATTATCTATTTGTTAAATTTATTCATTAAATGTATATGCCTTATATATACCATGTATTAAATATTTTGAAATGTACCGGTATATACAACGTTCTTGCTTGCATATTGCACCATAAAGCTATAGGTAGCAATGTCCATCAGCAAGAATGTTGTAAAGCACAGCTCAGTCTCCTAATAACAGATGGCTTGTGGGAATATAATTCTTCCCAGGCTCAGAGATGACGTATTTTTACAAAAAGAGTAAAACACGGTGCTCAAAATAAACCCTACACTCAAATAAGCATTTGCTAGAGTATTATAATCCATACATATCAGAACTAGGGCAAATACACAGTTAAGAAAATAGCTTCGTTGTTTACCATTAGGACTGGGTGATCAAAGATGTTTAAATGGCATGGCCCACCTGAAGCATTTAAATAGCAAAGGCCCTCTGAAAAGTGCAATGTATTGCTTTTCCCAGTTGTGGAATTTTTGTTGAAATTTATATAGGTTTAGGGATTCTTTCTCATACCTTCCTAATAATATGAGAGCTGCTTTTCTGTGGAGTTATATTTCCACAGTCAGTACTGTGATCCAAAAAATGATTGTATCTACTGGACTTTCTAACTGAATGTTAACTGACTGGGAAAGATGACAGTAGAGGCAATCCTCAACTTACAAGCACAATTGGGAGCAGAATTTCTGTTGTTAAGCAAATCATTGGGGTTGCGCCCAATTTTATGACCTTTTATCCCCACAATTAAATGAATTACTGCCACTGTTAAGTGAATCACACAGTCATTAAATGAACCCGGGGGTTCCCCCATTGACCTTAGTTGTTAGAAGCTAGCTGGGAAGGTTTTAAATGGAGATCACAGGGCCCCAGGACCCTCCAACTGTCACAGATACATGCCAGTTGCCAAGCACCAGAATTCTGAACACATGATTTACATGGGGATGCTGGGATGCTCATAAGTGCGAGGACTGATAGTAAGCAGTGGTGGGATTCAGTCGGTTCGCACCACTTTGGCAGAACTGATAGCTAATTTTTTGTTGCCCAAGCCCAGAATGGACTTCCGGAAGCGGCATCCACACAGAGAACCAGTTGTTCACATATTTGAATCCCACCACTGATCGTAAGTCACTTTTTCTATTGCAGTTGCAACTTCGAACAGTTGCTAAGCTAAGGGTTGTTAGTCAAGGACTGTCTGTAATAGAATGGAAAATAACTTTATTTTTTTAAAAAATCGCTCCTTTGTTTCAGAATATCAAACCGTGTGAGCAGTGATGCAATGCCGATTTTGCCATTTTGGTGAAAGGAGCAAATTTCAGCCAGCTGTGAATATCAGAGCTGGTTTGAAGGTAATTAAAATTTAAGTGTAATGTTTGCAATGTATTTTTTTACTTGTCCTAAAGCTTTCCTATATTGTGGTCTAAGAACCAGAACATCTGCCTCCAACTGACACATCTCATTTCTGTAGTTTTATATGTGTTAATTATAATTAAGACTTAAGGCTGAGTCATGCACTAATTTTTGACAAGATCCTGAAGAATCAGCAGACTTGTTGAGCATTATTGGCATACAATTGTGCAATTACACAACAAACCTTTTGGATATTTTTGTTTGTATATACATACTCACAAATATACTGTATGCATCCAATTATACATTATGGGTGTGCAAATAATCCCTCATCCTATTCAAAATGTTGCTTCAAAATGAAACATTTATTTACTTTGGAAAAAGGTATTTCTACATTTACTTAAGAGTTCAACCAATAAAATGAATAATTTTGAGTCAAATTAACTTCAACTCTGCAAACATTCCCCACCTCTGCAAACTGTACATAAGAGTTTATGTGTCGATAAACAGAAAATCTGTTGCATACAAAAATCAGTTTTCCAGAATGAGGCAGATTGTAAACATAGGTAATCCTTGACTTAAAACCATTTATTAAATGACCATTTGAGGTTACAACAGTACTTAAAAAAAAGTGACTTGTGACTTTTTCACACATATGACTCTTGCAGCATCCCTGTGGTCATGTGATCAAAATTCAGACACTTCGTAACTGACATGTATTTATGAGTTGCAATGTGCCAGGGTCATGTGATCACCTTTTGTGACCTTCTGACAAGCAAAGTTAGAAAGGGAAGCCAGATTCACTTAACAACCGTGTTACTAACTTAACAACTACAATGGTTCACTTAATAACTGTATCAAGAAAGGTCCTAAAATGGGGCAAAAGGTACTTAACTGTCTGGTTTATCCATGGAAATTTTGGACTCACTTTTAGCCATAAGTCGTGGACTGCCTGTCCCCAGTCCTTATATACGTCTATGTTAGATAATTCCTACTTTGCCGCGAGAATGATCTTTGAGCTTCTTCACTTTTTTTAGTCATTATTTTGTGCTATTCTGTATTATTTTTAAGATATGGAAACCTGAATCTCCTTCGTGTGTCAAAATAGGTACATTCAGCCTGGAGAAGGTTTTTACAATCTGTCTCCTATTAAAAATTGGCTCCTTCAGGCAAAAGGCTGTCTTCACTTCAGCATAAAATAGGCCTTAATGTTTAATGCAGTTCCCTGCAAATGAACAGTCATTAGTCAGCCGCATTTTTATATAATTATTGGCAGTGGAGAGGAAACATGAATACTCTGAACTATTTCCACCCAAACAAAACAGAAGCTACTCAGAGAGGCTCCAAAGAAGTAGGTGGACTAAAGAAGTGTTGGAAAACAGCGAGGGGCAAATAACCTCTCATTCTCTTCAAACTGGGAATAGGAAGGAAATTCCAATACTCTCACCCAAGCTGTTCTTCAAAAAGCAGAAAGGAGCCAGCATCTTTTTTAAAAAAGCACTCTTGTACAGCACCCGGTATCACTTCTTTTGCAAGATGGACAGCTACATAAATTAGATAAATACTTATTGTAGGAGTTTAATTGGAAAGTAGCTTAAACTCTGGTTGCATTTTAAAATTCCTCTCCAAGTTTGAACATTAATTTTTAAACTGCTATTCTTAAGGAGAAATATTCAGCAACAATTGAGTCAAAAGCTCCTCCAGAGAAGAAAACACTGGAGAAAAATAGCTACAGGTAGTCCTTGACTTATGACCATAATGGAACCTGCCAATTATGGGCATACATTGTGACGGTCATAAAGTGGATCTTATAAGTTTTTACATGAAGAAGTCAGAAAGCAAATATTGCAGTCATTAAGCAAACACCATGGTCATTGAATGAACCTATTGTTCGCTATAGGGTGTTTTAGCTGAAAAGAGATAATAAATGTTGGTTCTAAGCAAAATGTAAATCATGGTCACATTACCATAGGATGCTGCAAATGGCCATCAATAGGCCATCAATTTGCCAAGAAACCAAAATGCGGTCACGTGACCACCATACCCCAAGGGATGGAGTTCCAAATATCCACATTTTGAAGTAGTTTTTAATCTCATAAAACATTGTTTTATGTAGAAATATCCAGTATGTCTATTGTGTTATTAAGTGCGACTTAAGGACTACATGGGTTTTGAAGTTTATAGTCAAGGTGTCCCACAGGTTTGGTTCCACCCCCAAATACCTCAGTTGCAGTCCAGGATAGGTAAAGCCAATGTTTTTAGAGCATATTTTTGTATTGTGGTAGGCTCATTAAAGGGTTAAATGAATGCTATGAACCTGTAGACTGAAAATACTATAAATTTAAACTCTTTAAACTTAAGTCCTTCTCCAAGGAAGAGCAGCTATTTCCCATTAGGCGGCTTTAAACCGCAAAATGGGTATCTTAAGCCTCTTTAAAGTCCTAATTTTTCTCTATATTCTCCCTAAGCCCCTTAACACTAAATATAGTCCAATAATATTGACTTCACTCTTGCTAGTGGTATTGCAGCAGGATTGGCCATAGCAATTGAAGTCCTTCAAGCAGAGCAGAAAATTGCTTAATGAACCACAGGCTGAACACATTCAGCTTACAGGTAGATTAAGTTACATGGAACAGAGCCATCAATCCAGTTAACTCAGGGATTGATCCTGGCTTTCCAAGATTTGGAACAAATTTCCCTTGTATTTTCAAGAATTTGCAAAGTACATGGTTTAATATTGTTCTACTTGTCTACAGTTATCTTTTATTGAGTATTCAAGAACTAAATTGACGATACAGAGGACTACCAGTAATGGCATCATCCAGTCATACTTTTATGTCCCATTGACACATTTATATAGAAGGAAAAACTATCTGAATTTAATGTAACACAATACAGACAAATATAATGTATGGGATTGTCATCCACAGGTTTTGGACAACTCGCCGCAGGACAATTGGCTGCAGAACAAGAGTTAAACTAATATTGAAGAAATGGTGGAATATAATAAAAGAAAGGATGCCAAAGGAGGGACAAAATGAAATGTGAATGACAAAAATTATAATTTTTAAATTATTTGAAATAATAAAATTGAATTGTCGAATTGTTCCACAGTGAGTTGTTGTATAATGAATTGGCCGTGGTGAGTTGGTTGTGGCAAGTTAGCAGCGGCAAATTGGTCATCTGGGTCATCCATACCTATCTTAATGAAAGTATTGATTAGTTCCTTGGGTGATACCTCTAGGCTAAAAGAATCTTGCCTAGGTAAGAAAGAAATCAAATGAGACAGAATTTCAAACAAATATGGGGTAAACATATGGGGCCCCAAGGGGGGACATCTCATTCTGGAGGTGGCTAGCAAATTAGAAGACAATTCTCTCCCCTCTAGCCTATTTGGTCTTTTTAAAATCCACTGCTGTTAATTTTAATGTTTTAACTTTTAATGCTCCATGTTTTTAATGCTTTTAACATTCTAATTGTTTTACATGTTATTTTACGATGTTCTGAGTCACTTAATAGAATAATGGGCTGCATATAAATTTAATAAATAAATATTTATCCTAAAAATAGACAACAAGCAATGTTTTCCCTGAAATTAGCCACGGCTGGTGTAGGATTGGAAGGGGGAGGGACAAAAAGCCATCACAAGTTAAGTTTAGTTAAATATGCACAATTTTGTTTATTGAAGAGATTAGGACAAAAAACATTAAACCAAATACAAGACAAAGCACCAGAGGCAGTAAAATCCCACCATGCACATCACCAACCTTTCTTCCTACGAGTTTATAAAATAAATGCTTAAAAAAAAAAAAACAGAAGAAGTCCCTCAACACAGCACCATCTTCAGAGTGTAAAAACGTTACTCTTTTATATTCTTAGATACCAAAATAGAAGCAAGGCAGGTCAGCTGCAGTTTTGTCTCTTGATAAGGAACTCTGAACCATCATCTCGGCAAGTGGGATCAAAACCTTCCCGCAGGGCAGGCGAAGAGCATTCATACGTCAAATGCCAAGTAGCTGTACGCACATGCCACAGACTATAGTTAAGCACAAAATTCAAGTAACATTTACAAACTACAGAGTCCACATGTACCTATCCAAAAAACAGGACCACTTCACAAAAACGCATACAGGCAGTAACATCAGAACAGCTGAGGTACTGGAAACACAAATATCTATGCCCAAAAAAAGATGTGTTGGTTTTCCGCTGTTTCCTCCAATGTCATATAGCAATATAAAAGCAGTAATAAAAATCATTTGCCAGTCTAAATCAACATGAAAGCTTTAACAAAGGGGTGGACCTGCAGGAGGAATGGGGGATGGGGGGGTGTTAAAATGTGTCAGTCAGGGACAGGAATACCTGAAGAGAAATACAAGTTTGTTAACTACAGCATGTAACATGTCACCCCAAGTCAACCCGTAATTGAAGTACTGGCTTAAATTCATCACAACTGTGACAGATTCATCAATAAATAAAATCTTGACAATAAAAAAGGTGCATATTACAATGTACTTTTCAGGAGACAGGTCTGTGTCCCAGCAATGTTCAGCTTATTAACAGGTGAATAAACAGAAAAATAAAAGAGCATCCTTGTTGTAAGTCAAAAATGAAAGCAAGAGAACCTAAGCCACTGCCCTACCAAGATATTCAGGGCAGAGGCAGGTGGCACATATTTCTTACTTCAGAAAGATCCACTTTCTGTGCATATTCAGGACATGTAGAGGCTTAGCCAGTTCTAAGATCAAATTTGTTTCTTTCTTGAAATAATCCAAAGGAGATCCTTCTCGCCCCACCTGGTCAACTTTATGTGTAGTGGGTCAAAGTGAAAGCCAGTATTTCAACAGTCCTTGGCAAACCAAAGAAGACAATTCTATAGTCTTTTGACTACATGGTGAAAAAGTCTGACTTCTGGCTCCCTGCAATAAAAGCTCTAACCCCAAAACAAGCCCACCAAAACCAATGGCTTGTATTCAACTGAATCTACTCTGCTTACAGAAAGCTCTTTGATCCAGTGGAAACTGCTATTGATAGACGATGGGGAGGGTCATCGCTACAGCTTTATTCTACTGTGTGTAATTTCTTGTATAATTTTCTCAGGAGTGTCTCCTCAAGTGGCAAACAGAGAGTTTCCCTCAGCAAACTCGTTTTGTCATGCAGAGAAGCCCTCACTAGATCAAAGAATCTTTTGTAGGTTCTGATCAGGAGAATATCTGAATACAACCGATTAGGAGAGAATTTTTCCCTCCAAAATAAAACATTCCAAACATCATTTCCCAAAAAATGTTAACATATCTGTCAACTTAAAACTAGGAATCCAGAGATATGTTCCAAAACCTTGTTTAGCATTCACTTCTCATATTGTCCTTTGTGTGCTTCCTACCCGTCCTCCTGAAGATGAAGCCCAGATTCAGATTCTGAAAACAGGAAACAAAGGAACAAAATAATAGCGAATTGTACCTTCCCTGAATAATGGCTGAAGTTAAATATCTAACAGTGCGATGCCAAAATGCAAGAGTTCCTATCCACTGGGAATCGTAAGTGTTTGAATGAAATGGGATCAGGAGTGGTGTACTGGTGGCTGCATCGGAAACGTTGGGTGTGCAGTGTCCTTGGCTCCATAAAAATGAGAAGCAAAGCTGCTCGGTGCTGCTGCCTTCTCCTTTTTTTTTTCCTCGCTGTCAGTCTAACTTGATAGCAACAATTCTTCCTGTCTACCCATTCACAGGCTAAATTGGTTCTTGAATGTTCCCTCTCCAGCCTTAAAAACAAAACAAAACAAAAGCTTCCTCCAAGTGGGTCCTTTTTTTGCTATCAAGCCAGGATGAGACAGAGATATAATTCTGCATTTTCAGAAAGGTCTCCCTTCAGGTTGTCCTTTCTGGACCATGCATTACCTTTATCAGTCCTGACGCTTAGTTAAAGAATGGATCAGAATCCTCTTCCATGTTAACATCAGGCACCAGCTGATCTGTTACTTCCTTAGCACCATATCCTGAATTAGACACATTAAAATCTGTGGAAAACCAAGGGTGGTCCAGAATTTCCTGCGAAGTCAGCCTCTCTGAGGGCTCTCGGCGCAGGATGCTACGTATAAGGCATTTCGCCTTGGGGGACAAAGTCTCTGGAATGCTGAACTGCCCACGGCGGATTTTACTGAAGAGAGAACTCGGTTCAATGTCATGAAATGGATAGCGTCCAACTAGCATTGTGTATAGCATGACGCCTAGACTCCACACGTCCGCTGCTTTGCCGGAGTAGCTGCCATTTGTGTTCAGGATTTCTGGGCTCACGTAGGCTGGACATCCGTGCTTGTCAGAAAGGGAGTCGTCATTTCCTCGCAATATATAAGCATCTTCAAGGCTCTCCAGTTTTACTCTTGACCTGCAGAGCAAGAAATAACAAACCAAAGAATAGACTTAGTGACAATGACTCATACGAGGTAACAAACAAAAGGCAAGAATATTCACTCAGGCTAGGATGCATATCGATATCCAGCAGGTTCCCTATCCTCTTGTTTTACCCAGAACATAAAGGAGCAGTTGCTATAACTTTGAAGAACATCCCCATTCTGGAAAAAGCATGGGTATTGGGGGATGTTCTGGGTCAGATCCGGGTTAGAAGCAGAGGACCGTATCAAGTAGCAATCTGACCAGATTTATAAATCTTGTTCATGCTTATCATTTTGTGCATTTAATACTTCACTAAGGTGTGTCATAGAAAATGTGGTGTATGTTTGATTTCCCTTGTTGTTAGGCATTTACTTAGAAAAATTATATGGCTATCTTATTTATGAACTCTGGCCAGCTATTTCCAAAAATAGATGGAAAACCTGCAAATCTAAGCCATCTCTAGCATAGACCGAAGTCCCACCCTGAATTATCCATTCAGATAAATGCACAAGGAAAGCTGACTGCTGACTGCCTACTATGAGCGCACATGAACTGGATTCTTTCCTGAAACAAATTTATTTGACCCACCACCGGCATATGGTTAAAAATGTACCTTATATTTTAATTTTAAATGTGTGTGTGTGTGTGTGTGTGTGTGTGTGTGTGTGTACACACACAGAGTAGGTATAGAAAGGGAATGCAGTCAGATTTTTCAGTCAAATCATATAGGCCAGGGTTACTCTACCTACTTAATACTGTCAGTAGTAGGGTGACAGTCAGTCATTCTGCTGGGTTGCACATAAGCTAACTCAGAGATGTCAAGCATAACATCTGACAGTTTTTGTAAGCAAAGCATGTGCTTTATAACTGAGTTAGAGCTTTCCCCCTGCTTGAGAAATCAGTAAGCAGCTCTTGGTCCCTGAGAATGATGGTCTCATAAAATCCAAGTGCATGAGCTCAATATCTGCAAAAACTGTACTACTACATTAAATCAAACCAACTTTATTACAGCTGATTTCAATCTTGAACATCAGTTCTTTGGGAATATAACCATTCCTACTAGCCTCGAGAAAATAAAATATCCCTAAAGGGTATAGAAGCTGGATAACCCTTTAGCATACACATTGACTTAAATGAAGTCACGCATCCCATTAAACATGTAGAGATGTATTATAAATCTATTTTCCCAATGGCAACTTCTGGATTGCTTATACATGTCCCTTTCATTAAATACCAATTAACCTTTAACACTGTAACCAACAATGAATTGCCTATTATTGTATGAAACAATACCAGAAACCACAACACACTATTCCCCCCCCCCTTCTCCTGAACGGATTTGTCAGAAAGAAATCAGGTAAAGGGGCTTAGAATCCTGTCAGTCCACCAGAAAGAATTGATCAGGAAAGGACCAAATTTTGCATGGTAGGAAAAATCAACAAAAAATAAAAGTGAGTTGGAAAACAGACCAGATCCATCTTGGGGCTACAGAGAAAAACTTTCCAGAAAACAAAATAACAATTTTACATACAACAGTTCATTTAATGACTGTTCAAAGTTACAACTTCACTGAAAAAAGTGACTTATGACTGTTTTCTTACATTACAACCATTGGAGCATCCCCACGGTCACATGATCAAAATTCAGATGCTTGGCATATTTATGACAGTTGCAGTGTCCAGGGGGACAAGTGATCACCTTTTGTGACCTTCTAACAAGCAAAGCCAATGGGGAAACCAGTTTCACTTAACAACCGTTTAATTTACCAACTTGCAGTGTTGCAAGAAAAGTCGTAAAATGTGGCAAAACTCACTTAACCAATGTTTCACTTAGCCACAGAAATGCTGGGCTCAATTGTGGTCTTAAGTGGAGGACTACCTATACACAGCTTGCTCTGCTCTTCACAATGTACGTACGTACACACACACACACACACACACACACACACACGGAATAGAGGAAGGGAGCAAAAAAAAAAAAAAACACAGTGAGTGAAGGGCAATGTGTTCAACTACCCAGAACAAAATTCAGATATTTCCTAAGGTGCCCACTGGTAAAAGGCCTGGAAAGAATGGCAGAAACATGCTGTGCAGTCTCTCCCTTATTGTTTTATCCTTGGTTATCTTTAAAAAGAACTTCCTGGGCATCTACATTCTTCTGATTTTATTCTCTGATATAAAATCCTGCTGAATGTAGCTCCCTCCCTCTTTTCTCAGCTCTTCCCTCTCCTCCAAGATATCTGATGCCAAACATACTGTGGGGGTTGATGAACGAGAACGTGCTCCTTTGTTACATTCCTGCCTCTTTCAACAATGCACACTGGAATAGCTACTACCTTTGAACTGGATTTGGACCAGCAAAATAAAACAGAAAAAAAAACCACAATGCAATCATCTCCTGTACTTAAGAATCAAGGACCTGCACTCAGAAGAGAGCAGATTGTTTAAAACTAGACCACTGAACAACAGCTGGCATTAATCCACTTGTTCTATTGTAATCTCCTGCAGGATCAAGCAAAGGAGCAGTAGCCATGTTCTCATCCTGCTGAATAGATGAGACCGAAGCAAATACACCAAGGATAAACATCTGTGTTACACACATGCAGTCTCCCCCCCCACACACACTCCATCCGTTATTAAAAATAATAACAAACACGTTTCCAGAAAATCAAGCAATCCTTGCATTAATTGAGGGTAATTGTTGCTAAAAAGGTACACCATGCAGATAGAACTAATAGCCACAATCCAGAGTGTTGGTTTGTTTGACCTTCTCATAATAGGTATGCAACAAGATAACATTTACCCAACTCTTGAGAAAGAGGGGGGAAAAAAAAAGGGGGGGGGGAGAATAAGATTCTTCTCCAAAAGCCAGTTAAACAGATTGGTCCTCGTCTCTCCCCATGTCCTCTACTTATGCCAAGGGGAAATGCTAACTTGAAAAGATGAAGACAGCCTCTTATCAAGCTGGATTCCTGGCAACGGCATCCATGCCTTTTCCTTAGTGGGGTTTGGCCATTGTCTTTTCTCAGGAGACGTTTTCAACTTCCCAAGTCTGGCCCAAGGCACCTGAATTCCCAGGAGATCTCCCATCCTTGCAGCCCTTGTCAGAAGGGCTTGTCAAGAAATGCAAACTCACTCCTTTCTCCAAATGATGTATGGTGTGCAAAGAACTGGAGAAGCTGTGCCAAACTTCCAGGTTAGACAAATGTCATCAAGAGTTAATACAGTTAAAATGTATAGCAGCCACCACTGCCAGTAATTGTCAAGCTTACAGTATAAGCTGAGCTGATACAACCCTTCAAGTAGCTAGTTATTGCCACCACAAATTCTCTGGACTTCCAGGAACTGCTCGTGTCTTCCTGTTCCAACTCTAGCTATGGGAATGACAGCATTAAAATTTGATAAATATGGGCTTTCACAGGAGAGAAGACCTGCCTTACAAAACTTACTATATAATGCAAAGCTTCTTCCCAAGGCCAGCGTAATTACAGTGTACCATTTCAATTCAGAAAGTGGAGACGCTTAGAAAGACAGCATTATGCATTTATCAGATCACTGATAGAGCCCTGCATTAGTATAATGCTTAAGAAAACAATCAAGCCTGAATCATTGCTATTTAAAAAGGGGAAGTGATTCTGTCTATGAATGCTTTCCCATTACTGGTGAATGAAACCACAAAAGTGCAATCAGAGGGCAGCAAATAGCACTCAAACGGGAAATGCGTCTTTGTCCCCATAGAAACCGGCAGGGAAGCCCATGAAAAACAATACTATTCTTATCAATGCCACATTCATTACTTGAGTGCATTCAGACATGGCTCTTCAGCAATAGAAGGAAACATGATCAGTTCAGCTACTTTCAGTATGAACTCCTTAGTTATTTCTGATGAGCCATTAGCACACAGCTTAAGGTATTTCCCACAATGGGTTCTTTTAAGTCTCTTCTCAGAAAAATCTGGGGATTTTAAAGAATTTCTGACTTGCAGGAAAATTCTGTGGGAAGGACTTCACGTTGTTTACATAGAAGTACCTGCAAGGATGAAGACTTGATGGGTGACAAAATATTTGACTTAGGCTCTGCTTTGTGAAAGGGGAACAACAAAAAAAGTACCTCAGAAACAGGATGTGATAGCACCATCAGTTAGAATGTTAGTGTGAATTTTGATTTATTACATCTCAGTAATATTTTAACATAATTGTTTCAAGTAGACATAGTAGAATTTTCTAGGCTCCCACTTCAATTAGTACAAGCAAAGATTTGAACTAAGGAAAGAGATCATGGGGAAAATACAGGCAATCCTCAACTTACGACCACAGTTGAGCCCAAACTTTCTGTTGCTAAGTGAGACATGTGTTAAGTGAATTTTGCCCCACTTTACAACCTTTCTTGCCACAGTGGTTAAATGAATCACTGCAGTTGTTAAGTTAGTTACACGGTTGTTAAGTGGATCTGGCTTCCCCATTGACTTTGCTTGTCAGGTGGTTATATAAAGGTGATCACATGACCCCGGGGACCCTGCCACCGTCACAAGTATGAACCAGTTGCTAAACATCTGAATTTTGATCATGTGACCACAGGGATGCTATAACGTCATTAAGTGTGAAAAACGATCGCAAGTCACTTTTTTCGGTGCCACTGTAACTCCGAAAGGTCACTAAATGAACTGTTGTAAAAGGACTACACGTAATACGAGGACCTTAAACAAGGAATAGAAAGCTTCTATGAAAATGAATCACTGTGAAGATAGGTCGCTGACTCAATGTATATTGATAACTTTCCATGGGACCGGCCATAAATTAGAAGGCCCTGGGACAATCAGCCTGGGAGGTTGTGCATGGTTCAGGACTTCTGAACCCCCTGGATTGTAAACACAGAGATAAAATTGCATAGTTAAAAGGGTGAGAAGAAAAATAATTCCCCATATTTACTGCTGCCCCCATTTTTCCAGCATAACTCTTTAAAGATTCAGGTTATATTAATGATAAAATCCTTCATAAATTCTTAAAAGAGCAGAAGTGAATTCTGCCTTATTTGCAGAATCAGCACCAAAACCTCAGAAATTAGGCAGCATGGTTTCCAAGAACAAGAATGAGAGCTAAAAAGTCCCCATTCAAATCATAGCTCAATCATAAACCCATTCCTTTGTATTAGAAAAATGTTTTCTGTAAGGTGGTTTGAGTTAACCTAAGTATAGCATATGCATTCCTGGAATATCTTAATAGTACTCTTTAGGGACCCAGTTACCATTCTCTTGGTAGAAGATTTAATAAGTTCCTTGATGGTGCTTCCATACAATAGGACAGTTCTCAAGGCCAGAAAAGTTCAACACGCAGACAGTCCTTAACTTGTGACCATAATTGGGACTGGAATTTCAGTCATTAAGTGACGAGGTCATTAAGCAAGTCATCACAGGACCAGACCCAATTTTATGATCATTTTATTGCAGTTGTTAAGCAAATTGCCACGGCTGTTAAAACAAATCACAGGGTCATTAAGTGAAACATGTGGTCATTAAATAAATCTGGCTTCCCCACATTGACTATGTTTGTTGAAAGGTTGCAAATCACAATCACCTGACAAGATGCTACAACCATCATAAATGCAAGTCGGTTGCCAAACATCTACAGCTGCAACTTTGAGGTCATTGTCACTTTTTCCAAAGGCTCGTTACTTTACCCAAATGGTCGTAAGCTGAGGACTGACTACCTGTGGAACATAAGCAACTTCCACATTAGAAATGGATCCCAGAAGCTCTCACTCCTGACTAGGCTCTCTGAGACCTTGTCAAAAACAACTGCAAAGCTACAGGTCCTTCGAATCTCTTTTACATGGTTTGTTCTTGGGCGAGTCATCATCATCTTTGTTTCAAAATTTTCACTGCAGGCCGGTCCTACACTGAGCATCTGGGGCTAAAAAGTTGGCTTTAAATAATTAGATGGTTTTTGGAACTTCTGGGGTGAGCGCAATCAAGGAGTTCCTCTAGCATTCAGAACCACAATAAAGGAATGAATCAAGTATGACGATAAGGCCCTGTGTATCAAGAGATTCTGAGGAGCTATCACAAAGTAATTGAAGCTACAGTTCCCTAAACTTCCTGCAGAGCTGCACCAAATAAAAACACTTTTGGGAGCGTAAAGTTCTACATCCTTATTCATTATATACAGGTAATCCTTGACTTACGACGTTTCTGTTAACTGAGACATTTGTTAAGTGAGTTTTGCTCCATTTGACGGCCTTTCTTGCCACAGTTGTTAAATGAATCACTGCAGTTATTAAAAGTTAGTAACAAGGCTGTTAAGTGAATCTGGCTTCCCTTTCTAACTTTGCTTGGTCAGAAGATGACCCCATGATCCAGGGATATTTGAACTGTCATAAATAGGAATCAGTTGCCAAGGATCTGAATTTTGATCATGTGACTATGGGGATGCTGCCATGATGGTAAGAATGAAAACCGGGCATAAGTCACTTTTTTCAGTGCCGTTGTAACTTCGAACGGTCACTAAACAAACTGTTGTAAAGTCAACAACATGGCTGGCTCAGGAATTCTGGGAGTTGAAGTCCACAAGTCATAAAAGAGCCAAGGTTGCCTAATACTGTACAAAGAATTTTCAATTACCTGATTTAGAATTTCAGAATGCCCTTTTTTTAAAAAAAAAAAAACCTGAAATGTATGCAGACCTTACAAAACATAATAATCCCTAATAGAAAGTTGGAATCTAATAGTGAACTTGTTCAATAGAAAAGGCAGTATATATGTACTTTGAAGCCAAATGAAATTACGTAACTAATCCACTTTTTACCATTTGATAAATGAGATGTGCTGCCAAGGAGGACAAAAATCAGCCTTCCCACACACTGGCAAATTCAAAATTCATTAGGAAAAGCATTAGTTTTCTGGGATGAAAAGTAACCTCTGCTTTCACCTTCCACAGCTAAGGAGCTATTCCATTTGACCTTGCAGCTTTTCATTCTGTTCCAAAGTTAATAAGGTCTATTCATCTTCATATCCATAACTATGTCTTTGTGGGGAGGGGGGAGGGGGAAGGCAAAAAGGTTCAAGGAAGCCTGGTATGGACCCAGCATGTATATTAGATCAAGCAAAAGAGAAAAAAACAAACATTTACTGGTGGAGAAACAAAGGGACAAAATAGAAAAGTTCCAGAAAAAAGGGTGATGGGAACTGGAATTAGGAATATTGCACAATTATTGCAATAAGCATCCTTGGAAAATGACAAAAATGTTGATTGTCCTTGGAGATTCTCGGTCATCCAGGTCACGGTTGTCCAAATGTGCTTCTTCAAAAAGCAACTGGACATTTCGCTTCTCATCCAAGAAGCTTCTTCAGCTCTGAAGCATTATGATATAGAACTGAAGAAGCGTCTTGGAAACGTCTTCAAGGAAAAACTAAGTCCAGCTGCCTTTTGAAAAAGCCCCTTTGGGATGACAAAAATGTTGGGCGGCTGTTTTGTTTGTGGAAGTGCCACCTTGCCTATGGGAAAAATCGAAGGTAAACCTGTGGAGTTAGGAGAAAGGAGGTTCATTTCACCTGTTTGGCTTCTAGAGAAGAGTAAATTATATATTCCTTGGCATGGCCACACCCACCATAGTTGGCCAGCCCAGCCTTTAATGAACAAGCAAACCCCATCACAACAGTAATACCGGGAGCATACCTGTTCACATTCCAAGTGTGCTGCCAGCGTAAAGTTACCATCCTACCCATGCCTGAGAGTGCAATTCACAACAAGGGCTTCCCTGGTGTCTGTTTTAGTTGAGTCAGCCAAACCCACAAACCACATGAGGACTCTGTTGATCCCTGCTAGGCTAAACACAAGATCTGAGAGAAGCAAAATCTGTGCAAATAGAAGAGCTTATAGGGCAACTGCTGCACCAAGCACACCACTTGCTGGCTCTTTTTTTCCCCTTTTCATCCACAATTCCAGTTTAGCTAGCCACAGGCAATTGCTGCCAGAAGAATGATGTAAACCACAACATTAAACTAGTTGACTTAGAAGTTAAATGCCATTAACAGACAAGACGTACAATGAAAGGTACATAAAGCAGGACCTGCTGGGTTTGGTATACATACTAGGAATAGCAAAAAGAAAAATATTTAGTATTTTAAAATATCAAAATATATAAAGAAATAAAATATGAATATTTTAAAAAATCAATCTATAGGATGGAATGGCTCCAGCCCAGCCTCCTCTCTTCATTGAACATATTTTTAAAGCAATTGCTGGTGGGCTGAGCATCGGAAAATCTGAATTGCCATCTAATAATTGGGAAGGTTATCTTCAGTAAGTGGTGAGCCCTACCAATGAGCCGTGGTGGCACAGTGGTTAGAATGCAGTATTGCAGGCTGATTCTGCTGACTGCCAGCAGTTCGATTCTCACTGGCTCAAGCTCGACTCAGCCTTCCATCCTTCTGAGGTCAGTAAAATGAAGACCCAGATTGTTGGAGGCAGTATGCTGATTTTGTAAACTGCTTAGAGAGGGCTGTAAAGCACTGTGAAGTGACCTATATGTCTAAATGCTATTGCTATTGCCAGATGACGGTACCTAGGATTACTTCTGCTTGTGGCAGAAACATCTGGGATATTTGCTCTCAGAGGCTGCTTCGCCAATTTCCTGTGTGGCCTTCAGCAAGGAACTGTCAGATTCATTCCTCAGTTGCAAAAATGGAAATAAAACCAGTATTGTTCATCAGGTTACACAGAGAATGATTAATATAAGACCACACTGTGTTCCATGACTGATTATTATTGCAAAGATTAATACATTGTTCTACTGACTGTTTTCACGCAAATCAGCTGAGAAATTCAGTGTTAAGATCTATCTTAAAATAGCCTTATTGTATCACTCATAATTCCTAGAAAACTGGGCTTCTTTGGTTTGTTTTCGAGGAAAATAGCATATGGATTTGTTCTTCCTGAAAGCACTTGTTGGAGCTTAGTAACTGAAGATCAGCGGACTGTCACAGCATATATAACAGATGAAGAACAAAGATCCAATGCTTAAGACAAATCTATTACTTGGCAAAAAGTAGGGAATGCTAGAGCTTGCATCACTGATCGTGTTTTGGAGATAACTGCCTTTCCCTGAACTTGTAAAACCAAAGCCTAGAATGAACTAATGCTATCTTCAGAAGAGGTAAGATTATACTTTATTTGAGCCCCTTCAGTGAAATCTTGAATCCAATTCATTGAAGTGACTTTCTTATGTTTATTTGATTAGATTTTTATCCCACCTTTATTACTTTATACATAACTCAAGGTGGCAAACTTATATTTTGCCTTCCTCCTCTTATTTTCCCCACAACAATCCTATGAGATCAGCTAAGTTGGGCTTAGAGCAGTGATTCTCAACCTTTCTAATGCCGTGACCCCATCATACAGTTCCCCATGTTGTGGTGACCCCCAAGTGGGTGTGGCCACTAATAAGAGGGAGTAGGACAGCTAGGGAAAAGGGAAAAAAATGGCGGGCAGCATGGTTTGGTGACCCCCGTGAAATGATCATTTGACCCCAAATGGGGTCCCGACCCACAGGTTGAGAACCACTGGCTTAGAGAGAAGTGAACCAAAGTCATCCAGCTGGCTTTCATGCCTTAAGGTGGCACTAGTATTTACGGTCTCCCTGTTTTAGCCTGGTTTCTTAACCGGACAGTCATGAGAAATCCATCTGATTTGGGGATCTATTCTATCTGCATATGGAATATTATCTATCTACCTATCTACCTATCTATCTATCTATCTATCTATCTATCTATCTATCTATCTATCTATCTATCTACCTACCTACCTACCTACCTACCATGCATCCATCTTGATAAACTGTATGTATGTATGTATGTATGTATGTATGTATGTATGTATGTATGTATATATATATATATATATATATACACATACATACATACATACATATATATATATAAGTTTATCAAACAGTTGTTAGTTTATTAAACAGGTTTTATTTATCCCGGTGTTCGACTACTTTTCTCAACACACACACACACACACACACACACACACACACACACACACACTTAAGAATGCTAAAAACAAAAAGGTGATTCCTGGGTAGATTCATGTTTAACTAGCCAAAAATGCACGAACACCAGGAAATTATAAAACTATAAAAAGTTTTAATAAGATAAAATACCAAGCTTTCGCTGGCAGCTGCCAGCATCATCAGGGTAACTTCCAGTCGATGGGGGAAGCTATTTATGGATGTGGTGTTCTTTGCGCACGGCTCCTAGACCTGTAACATTTTTGTATTGTTCCTAACACCTAACATAATGAGAAAATATTATTGTCTTCCCAATCCAGAGATATTTCTCACTGTTAAAAAATGGCCACTAGAATGCAAAAAGCTTCTAAAGTAACAATAGAATCTTTTTTAAAAAGTTACTAGCAAAACTGATTAACAAGTATGAATTCTAAGCAGTAAATATTATGACAGCCAACATTTGAATTTAATTGAAGACTTAAAAGTACTCTCTGAATATGATTTACTGGCAGGACAAAATGATTGCAACAGGAAAAAAGTGATAACACAAAAGCTGAACATATTATTTTAAATTCAAAACATCATCTTAATTAATTCAGGCAATGCTAATAGCTTGACTATGTAACATTGATCAAAATAATCAATCCATGAAAGTGAGAAGGGACCAATCTTTTGTATTTGGGCACTAGCATAAATGGTAACACACTCAACAATTCAGTAAAAAAAAAAGAAGATATCAACTGCCAGAAAATCTCCTAAATCTATTAATGGAAAGAATATAAAATATACATATAAAAATATGGGTAGATCACATTGTGCCACATAAAAAGTAATATTTCAAGTCAGCATCTTTTAAACACTAATTCAGATATAATAGTTGATCTTGTTCATCAGAATCCAAAGCTTTACTCCCCTCTCTTATGCACATATGTCAAGGTCTTAAAATACCAAGCATAGAGCAACATAATTCATGTAGTAACGACTGCCTATTAATCTCCTGCAAGATGAGGTTGAGCACCAGAACACTATATCACAACCAAGAATACATCAAAGCAAGATGCCAGTTCAGAACAAAGTATATACTTGGGAATACATAGCTACATGGAACTTCTGAACAATAACTACATCTCAAAATATATAGTACTTTACTCCTAAACAGGAAATAACAGGACTCATGTGGACAAGGCACCATCATCAGGAAGAAGAAATGAACATACAAGAATGCTAGGAAATGGAAGTGCAATTAATGGAACAAGAATGGAATTACCACTTTATTTTATACAAATATACGCAATAAAGAAATCTGAAAGTTCAGGTTTCAAAGAGCACAGAAACCTCCCTGGATGCACAAGGTCCCTAATTGTAAGTTTATGTTCCTCATGGAGAGAAAACATAAAGCACAATAGAAAAGAGGAGAGATTGAACTGGTGTGTTTATTATTTACCCTCTGCATTCACAATACACCACAGAAGAAGATCTCAGAAAGAATTAGAAGTTCTTTCTCAGCAGGCAAAAAAAAAGCATTCCATATTCTACACATCTTAATCAAACAACCATTGTATACCGATTTTAAACATGTATGACTTTCCAGAATGAATGAATGCAATGCTGAAATCTGGAACTCTTAAAAGCAACCATTCGCCCACAACTTTTAGTAATTACTAAGAACGTACATTCTATATGAAGCTGAAAGGGAGAACTATTGCCACTATAGTATTGCTGAATAGCTAACACTAACAGGTATTTATAGGCTTGCACAAATCAGCCCTACCCAGATAATAATTCCTATAGGCTTATGAAACATTACCAGATTTTTAAAGTTCTGTGATCAAAATGAATTAATATAAGTGCCATGTAAATGGGTCAACCCTAACAGATTTCTGCACCAAATAAATACATTTTTTGCTTTACCTATACAACGTGTTTGACCATTTCTCCTCCTATATTCTAATTCTGTACAATACTTCAAATTCGGTTCTGAAGAAATGTTTTGAAATGTGTGGGACTACAAAGGCCATCACCCACGAGGCTCATTAAAGCAACAGTGTCCAGTTCCAAGATCATGCTGCTCTGCAGGATTGTGCTACAGTAACCCAGTCCTAAGAATAAGCTGCTTTGGTGAGTCAATCACCAGGTATTCCGTTCGTATTCCTGTGCATTGTAAAACATATCTTCTGAATCAGAGTTGGAACCCTGCAAAGTTCAATTTCCTTCCCTACTAGTTCTAAATCCAAAGTCTAAATCTCATTGAAAGATTGTGTGCGCAAAATAAAAGATGTGTTCTCACAGGGGATGGGAGCAGAGTCAAGCCAAGCAAAATCACATACATTTCTGTCCTCCCCATACACCAGACTCACACAGGTAGTCCTCCATACAGGATCAACAACTGGGCCCAGAATTTGAGTCGTTGAGCAAAGTGGTCTTGAGATGCCACATGACTGCTTTGCTGAAAGTTTGCAATTCTAACTTTCCCAATTTTAGTCTTTAAGTGACAATTGAGGTCATTGACCACTGGGGAGAAGAATCATGACAACATTGGCATTTGCTAGCATTTTCACTAGATTTGAAGCCTGTTTCTCCAGAGTGGGAGTCCAAATCCTATACTATGTAACCGAAGTTTGATTAATAAGACCTAAACAGCCTGATTCATGAGTTATAAACCACAAGATACAAAATATTCACATAACATCCTAAGCTGAAAATAAACAAGCCATTTTTGTAGCATCATGTGTCCTCCATGATCCCATTTAAGTGAGAGTTTTAAAACTATAACAGATGCTCTTTTTCAAAAGGCATTGCCTCCAACAATGAAGGGCAGCCTAATGCTTAGGGATGTGCAAAACCCATTAAACCCAGAGAACCTTAGGACATTCCACTCCCTCTCCAGACCACGCTAAACCTCCTGCCCCCAGACGTGCCATTCTGGGTAGTTCTGACGGAACTGGAAGCAAATCCCCTAAAATGGAAGCAGAACACAGAATTTACTTATGGAAGCCCCAAATTCCTCCAGAACAGCATGGGCCAAAAAGTCAACTGAAATTAAAGCACGGTCGAGAGGGAGACTGGAATGTGCTGCTTCCAAACTGGCAAGCTCTACATATCCCTGCAGGTGACTAACCAATGCCAGGGCTCTTGCAACCGATGCAGAGTGGAACAGGAGATGAACTTTCTATAGATCTTTAAGGATCATGAGGCAAGATACCACACCAAAATTGAAATACAAGTCAAATATTGTTGTAAAAATATCTCATCTATTTTATTATTTCTTTCAGAAAAGCACTTAAAGTAAGTGCTGGCATTCTGATTAGGCAACATTTTAAAAAAAAACCCTGAGAAACAATAACAGTGGTTTGGCACCTTGACAATTTTCCCAATTGGTATTTTGTGAATCTAATGAATCAAACTGTAGCCTCTGAAAAGTTTGGACATGATCCAACTGTTAGTCTTTTAAAATAACCCACACTCGGTTTTCAGCGCAAGAGACATTGCCATCACTTTGGAAATGATGAAAATGTTCAGATAACAGCTAAAAAGTGTAGCTATAACTCTAGAGTTTAAGACTAGGTGCATAAAATAGTTTTTCGGGTGGAAAGAAAAGAAATATGTGCTTCTAGAATTTGGCTATCACAAGAGGATGGGCTCAAAAATACAACTCACATGAAATGCCCTTCCCAGTGAACCACCGAAAGAGGAAAGGTCAAGAACACAGCTAAAACAACTCACTGACTGCGTAACAGTAGTATTAATAGTTCTATCTAAAAAAACTATTTGTTATGAAACTCTATCCAAAAGTTCATCCCATGGAAAAATTTCATATGTATTTTTTGTACATAAGTCAACGTGGGATATGGATAGGTTTTATATGGATGGGGCACCTATGGTTCTCCAAAGATTCCTGAACTACATACCCTGACAGCCCTAATCATCCTGTTGGGAGTTGTAGTTCAGCTACGGGTCTGATAGTGGAGAGAACTAAGTTGAACATCACCCCCCAGCCATGGAAACTCATGGAGTAACCTTGGGATAATAATTTCCTCTCAGCCCATGTAAGCTGTCTTTAGCAACTGGAAGGGCATCAATCTTATAGCTAAATAAACTCCTGGGAGGCCACAAGCTAAGTGGTGACTTCTCCTCAACCCATACTTCTTTAGAAAGCAGATGAGCTACCGGCTTCTCTTAACCTCCACTAAAATCTTCTTTTTCTACCAAAGTCCAAGTTTAACTGAGGATGTTATCAGGAACAGTAGCCAGAAAAGAAGCAGTTTGAAATGGCAAACCACAGCATTTGGGGAGTGGGGAGAGGAAGCAGCAGGGGAAGAGATGTTATTTCCTCACCTTTCTTCATCCTTGAAAATGAATTTCCGCAGCTTGAGATCCCTCAGGACCAGCCCGCCATCGTGACAGTGTGCTACTGCAGAGGCTATCTGATAGAATAGCTTGGCTGCCTCTTCCTCCTTCAGCTTCTTGCAGGTACGAACAAAGGAATGCATGTCCCCATAGCTCCGTTCAAAGAACACATAAGCTTTCGTCTCTCCAAGAATGACTTCGGTAATTTGGTTGATGTTGTCATGAGGAGGCATGCAAAAACATGGCGCCAGTAATTCTTGGTAGCAGCCAACGTCGAACACCTGGAATTTGAGTTTGCAGTAAAAGAAAGGGTTACCAAAAGGAAGACCAATCGCTCCCCCACCCCTCAACATTAGTACTGGTCAACCCAAGACTATGAAATAGCTTTAGTAAATCAGCCACTGCCCAGTGGGTTGAGACAATAAACCCTGAAATATCCCAGCCAGCATAGATTTGGGGAATTCTGTAATCCCAATACATCTGCAGGGTGACAAGGCTGACAAAGAAGGAGTTAACTGTATGAGACATTTTTTCTTAAATCCTTAATGCCCTGGGCAGGCATTTTCCATAATGAAACTCTTGTCTTCTCCTCCGCTCCAGCTCCCAAAGCTAGCTGGTTAAAATATAAAAGGTATCAGCTGGGGGAGGGAAAGATGTACTTTCTCCCAATAAAAACAAAAAGGGGGCAGATTTTTTTAAAGCTCTCTAGGTGAGGGAGCGGGAGAATTAAAAATCCCTGGTGGCCCAGCATCTGATTTAATTTTCTTTTTGAGATACGATGGCTGGTGCTCTACATTGAACTTTTACTAGGCTGTAAGTCTTATGCTTTCCTCCCAAAGTTTGAATGGAATTCTAGAACAACTTTTGCAAAATAAGCCGTGCTTCCTATTTTTACTGGAAAGACCTGTGTCATCAGCTACACAAGGCCTGTCAGCACAGCTCTGCCAATACTCAGTGGACTCCTGCATGAAAGAGTCCACTTTTCCTCCCTGATGGAAAGAAACGGGGGTTATTTTTCCTTTCAGACTGTGGGCAAAACCATTCAGAGCTACAGATCGGTAATAAGTATATTGGCTCCACTTACCGTCAGAGATACACAAGGCTAAAGGATTTCTGCATCCATATTGTCCCAATGAGTTTTTATTACCAAACTGAAGGGTCCTGCCAAAGCTTCTTACTGACCTAGCTGTGCTTTCCAAGATACAGGGGAAAATATATTTCTCTTCCTTTTCCCAATGTGGTAATAGGGACATAAGCAGTACCCTCCTGATTTGAACTCCTGACCCATCTCATCAGCAGTCTCTTCTCACAGTGGCCAACCAACTGTACAAGGAAGCCCATTAATCTTCCAGCAGATGGTCTTCAGTCATACTGACATGAAGGCTGATCCACAACTTCCGTAAGTTTTATGGTGTTCTATACAAATGCCAAATAAGCTGTAATTTGGATGATTTGGTGTTAGCATGTTTGTGAACTCAAACTGATTTATAACTACGATTTAATCAAGATTATACTCTCTGTATACACTTCAGCACTCAATCATACATGTTCCTTGGCTGAAATCATGTGAGAAACTCATGACAAGTACATTTTAATCTAGCACCTTATGTAAACCCAAGGTGTAGGGTCCCAGTTTCTGGTTCACTATTTTGTGTGCAAACTTTTAACAAGTGGCTTAACTCAGTAAAACGTGGTTACATTAACTATGGGCAAAACGTTTTATATATATGTCTCACTGGGCTCAAAAGGATGATGGACAGGAACTTTCTAACACTGTTTCCTTTGCTTTTAAGAGATGGAGGGAGATATGGAGTTACTCAGGTCTTAAGGTATGCATTTGAAAAACATAAGAGAATAGGAAAGGTTGCAGTAAGTTTCAAAATCTCTTTGCTTATGATGGCCTGAATAGGAGGAATAGGAGATACAAGTATTTATTCAGCTTTCAGAGCACTTCAATTAAAAGAAAACAAATAGAAGTGCCTAGAAATTCTTCTTGAGAAAATGCTAGGGATACATAGACTACCTTTAAGTTGGACTGGGCTCCACTGCATTTAGAATGGGGAGTCCAGACTTCTGACACTTCTAGGCAAGTGTCTCTTTAAGAGCAAGCATATCCCTTATGAGCTTATGAATGAAAGTGCACCAAGAGTTCCAATACAAAAAGTTACATAAATCCACCAATCATGAATGAATCAGTGCTTGAGACATGTAGAAGATTCAAAAGAGTGCAATCATTTCATTGAAAATAATTAAGTATTGAAAGTAGGAATTATGGGTAAATTCCCTGCATTTGTTTCCCTTCAGACCCAATATAATAAGATTAAACAGAATTTGCTTTTGTTATTGCAGAAGTTACAATAAAAAATGTAGGCTTTTGTTATAAGCTAAGGACTAAGGAGGTGAGCTTGTTTTTATCATATGTCAAAATCTATTTTTGTCATCTTCTGACATGGGATAACACTTGCTGCATGTGTGCAGAAACAAGACTCTGCCTAATTCAATGGGTCATGCTCCCAGGTTAGCATGCATGCGATTAAAGCCTCTATCCTTACCAGCCTGATCACAGGCTAGCAAAAAATGTTTCCTGAGAACTGAATGCAAAAGTTTGTATTGCCCCTCTAAATCTTTGAAAAGTGGATGACAAAATGAAAATCTTTTACTTGAACAGATTAATCACTGTCCTAGTGCACTATCTGAGAAAGAGGAAGTGCAAGTCAATTTTGATAACACTGTATGAAATCTACTCAGAATGAAATATCAACTATTTACTCTGTGAGGCTGGGGCAGTAGATTTCAACCACCCTTATTCAGACAGGCTTCCTCAGCCTCTAGTGAGGGGAAGGCTGAATGACTATATTCACAACTGTGTGTCCAAGAAATATCAGATCAATTTTCAAGTACAGAGAAAGGTGCAGGTTTTAAACAGCATTTTCCTTTAACAGCCATGCAAAACTGTCTCTTCAGACTAACTTTTCAAAGGCCTTTTCTTAGTTGAATTGCATTATTTATATTAGTTGAATTGCATTATTTATATCGGAATGCCTGATTCTTAATTACCTTGAGTTCTGAGAAGGAAAGCAGAGTTCATCTGGATTACAGGAGTGTAACAGTCACAAAGAAGTGCCCAATGAAATTAAGGGGCCACATATGCCACAGAAAAGGTATTTAGAAGGAACAAGGATGGGCTAACTACTTGAATGCTTATTATTAGAAATTTACAAGTGCTGCAGTTCAACTATCTCCTACACTGGCATTTAGCTTTTAATTATAAAGCATGTTTAATGGATCCCCCAAGGTTACTTACTATGACCATGCAACTTAAGATATTTATCATGACCATGGTTTAAAGTAGTCATTCTTGGGGGAATCTACATGTTTCTTACAAGGCAGATTTCCTCCTGGTTGCAAGAGGCATCAAAAGAAAGAGGGTTTTTTCCCCCAAAATCATTTCTTAAACATTTCAAGTGAAAGTATACAAGGTCTTTGCATGTTTACATGTAAACATTTCATTTGGGGATATCAATTGCTCTTTCTGCAGGATGTAATGTTTTAATCTCTCATCTTTCTTAATAAGCCAATGAATACATTTTAAATAATAGATAAAATTAGTCCATTTTTCCAGCACCTTGCAACAGACAACATGCAAGATCAAATCCTCAGTGAGTTATAAACAGTATAAAATACTGAAAACTAATTTTTCATTAACATGCAGGAGCCATGATTCACAAGTGACCAATATATTTATACTGCCCTGCAAAGCAAGTCTTTACAAGCAACCAGAGAGTGCAATTTAATTTTCCCACCACAGACCAATCTAAATAAAAATCATCCACCAGTCAGCAGGGCTGTGCAAAGCTACTTTAATTATTTTAGGATGTTAATAGGCTTCTTGTTTGCTCCCAGCCATCGATGAAATCCAGGATTACAAGACCCTTTTACTTATTTATTCTTTCAAAAGACCTTCACTGTGCATTTTGAAAAAGAAAATCTAAAATTGAAAAGGTACAAAAATGACCATTTTCTCTAGTTGCCATCTATTAAACTGATGAATGGCACAGAAAACTGTAAGCAGCCACGAAGAGTATATACTGTACGCAGCACTTTAGGAACAAAGGAAACAGAATGGCCTCGGTGAATGGGTGCTAGTTTCCCCACAGACAAGCATGAGGGGGTTTCCTCTCTCCCCCCCCCCACCCCACTTCATAATGAAACTAAAGAGGCCAGTGGATGGGAAGCCAGTAACCCAGCAAGGGTAACCCACATTTGTCTAAAAAAAAAATTGCAATTCTGCAAGGCTTTTGAACGGTTGCTCCAAGGTGGGGGATGGTGTTTGCAAACAACCCATCAGTGTGAAAAAAAAGGCCAACAGATTAAAAATCAACTCTGCAGCTCAAACCTTCTGATTTTTTTTTTTTTTTTGAAAGGAATCCGCTGCTCTTCCAAGCTTGTTCCCAAATAAGTACCGTACGTACAATACGGAGGCTTGCCGCCTTAGGCTACCAGCATGCAATTGTTAAGTTGGCTAAAAAAAAAAATTATGGTTTATTTCCCCCCCCCCCCGTATATCCCCTCCCACTCTCCCGGAGAAGTATCCTGAGACTAGGAAGAATTGGCATCGTGCAAGTCAAAAAAAAAAAAAAAATCGGAAGAAAAAGGAAAGCGCTATATCCAGGGATTCCGATTTTAAACCCAACTCCCCCCCCCTTTTCAGTCCTTCCTCCCCCGCGGCTTTGGCTCTAGGCCACCGTTATAACGTGGCCATTGTCTGCAAAGTTGCTGAGAGCCGTTTAATTATGCAAGGCTTTGTTTGTTTAATTAAATTTCACCCAGCGCCTAACTCGGAGGTTCCCTCCCCGGCAAGCACACACTCCTTTGAGTACCCTCTAAAAATAAACTTGCCAGACAGGGAAAGGCCACGCTGCGTATGCGAGCTTCGGTGCAGGAAGGCGAGAGGAGGAAGGAAAGTTACCTTGCAAACCAGCTCCTCCTCGCTGTGCAGATGCACGGCCCGGAAAATGTGGTCTCCTTCCAGAGGCTCCAGCAATAAGTATTTCCCAATGCAAGAAACGCAATGCGACAAGTTCGGAGTCTCTGGCGGGCTCGGCGAGCCAAGATTGGGGCTAAAACTCTGGCTGGATTCAGTCTGTCTTATAGACGAGAGCTCCTCTAGATCTTGGGTTTTATTCCGAGGTCTTCCATACCGTGCTATCGTGATTGGGGTTGACCTTTGTATGTTCATGGGGATGGAGAAGAAACCCTCCAAGAAATCCCCCCCCAATTTCTCTCTCCCTCACACTCACAACTCACTCAACACGCGCACAATTCTTTTGGCGTTATCAGTCGCTCAGCTTCAGGCCGGCCGCAAGAATGCCTTTGTGCTGTCGTAGAAAAGAGTGCTCGGGTGGCAGGTTTCTGTAGGATCTACAGTCCGGTTTCCAGAAGCCAAAAAGCGGATGATCTCTCGTCGCTGGGAAGGGGGCGTTGGGGGGTGGGGTGGGCGATCGATCGAACGATTCTCCCCGCCGAACCTCGGCCGCGTTCGATTCGAACGTTTGGCTACACCTTTGTACTCAAAAGCGGCGAAGTCCCGCAAAGTAGAAAAACTGAGCAAAGCGGAACCTCCCCGGAAACGCCGCGGGGTTTAAAAATCAAAACAGCTGGTAAACGCGTTCCGAGGGCCAGGTTCGTTATCAGTCTCCGATTCTCCAATTGCTCGCTTCGAAATCTTCACACGGGTTATTTGAACGTGCTACAGCAGGCGACGGGCTTTTTCTTTCTTGCTTTTTCGATACGGTTTTTAATAACCTACTTTAAACTGTAGAGGGCGTCTGATCCTTTTTTCCCTCGTGGAAAGGACTATATTCAGAGAAGCAACCCAAGACAAATAAATAAAAAAAAAAAATAAGCAGCGGAGTATTTAACTTCAGCGGATTGCCGAGACGCTCGGCTAACGGTGCGGGAGTACGCTATCTGATCAGATCCGGATTTATTTTAATTGAACCTCCTTTGCGGTGCAAGAAAAACGTTTCCCAAACTAAAAGCGCCGCTCCTACCAGGATACGAAGTGCGCGAAGCTTCAGGAGCTGCAGCGCTGAATTGGTTGCGTGCGTTGGCTTCCTTTGATCAGACGGAAAAGTGCAACCAAGGACAAGAATAAATCGATGCTCTTTAGCTTTCCATTGGCCTGGGTGATGTCCGGTCTTTCTTCGTTGTTCACCGGATGGTTTGAGTGCAGTGCACATTCAAGCAAAAAAAAGAAAAAGACCACAAAGGACGAGAAAAAAAAAAGAGAGCGCTGCAGAAAAAAAAAAAATCACCCTCCCGACGATCTTCTTAGCCCCCTCCCCAGAGTCCTGAGATGCAGAAAAGGAGGGAGGGAGGCGATGCAGCCACTTCGATATGAATAAATGTATATTGCAGGCGCCGTTCTTTATTCCTAGAGGTAGAAGGAGTGGGGAGGAAAGGGATGGCCGAGCCAATCCCTTTCAGCAAGCCATCGTCTCTTCACCATGTATTAATAGCTACTTACGTGGCTAACAGTCTTTCTTCTTCTAGCCGTGCCTTCCTACTCAGGGTCAGAAGCGGCGGCGGCGGCTGCAAGAGCAGCAGCGATACCAACGCTACATTGACACCGCGCAGAAGCTGACTGCCCGCTCCTCACCGCGGCGCAGCGCTCTGGCTGCCAGCAGAAACGCCCGCCCCGACCCGAGCGGCCTTCCCATTGAGCCAAGGAAGCATCAATCACGCGATCTGCCTGCCAACCCTCCTCGACATCTCCTCCTCCTCGCCGCGTTTCTCCTTTCCACTCATTCAATGAGCCGGCTTCAGGGTAAACAAGGTGAAATATCCTTCCGCTGAGCAGGCTGTGAAATACGAGCTTTGTGAGCAGTTTCTAGCGGCTACTGTTGCTACTACTGCTACTACGGCGTTTCGTTGACCTCTGCGCGTTTCCGTTTGGGTCGAGTTCTTTCGTGTTTGTGTGTGTGTGCTTTCTCCGGAGAGATGGGAGGAGTTTTCTGCCCATTTATATCCAAGTGCATTTGGGCCATTTTATGAATTAAATGACTCGCTTTAACTGATCGTGTAAACACAACAGACTTGCAACGAAAAGCATTTTCCTTATGTTTACCTTGTGTAAAAATGGATCATTCGCTCATCCGGAATATAAAAAGATCATCTAAAAAAAAACCCACCAAGGCACAATGTTTAGATATATTGTATAAGGCTAAAATAAAGCTTTAAAAACAACACAGAGACTTCCTATGTTTTGTTGACTGATGGGAGAAAGTGCAGTTAGGTCATGCTTTAACTCTCTGGTTAGCAAATGGAAACCCAGGAGCCCAGCCTACTCCTACTCCCACTCAAATGGCTAATATCTTAAAATAAATACCGTGGTGGCAGGAGGCTGCACTTTCCCAGATAACTTATGTTTGGATGGTACATTCTGTTAATGGTCACAATTTGATTAAGCATAGTTGGACTAAATCACATGCGGTTTAAGAACTTACTGCCCTAAGTTGTCAGCCATGGTTTAGAAACCCCAAGCAAACTTAGATTAATGGTTGTAAAGATGTAAACTCATCTTTTGGCTTAGTCTGGGGTAGCTGATGATATTTATCTGATGGAGCAGCCCCTTTCTGTTTGCTCAAATGAGATACGCCCCACTTATCCAATCTTTCTTTGACCTGACTGCCCCAACCTCTGTAAAAACAGTCCACCTGCAGGTAGTTTCATTTCCTCTTTTGGCCGCATTTGCATTTGATAGTCCTTAGCCTAGCCACATTTTGCTGGTGAAAAATGTGAGGAATAACGTATAAGGTCAGGATAAGAAATATGTCACCACATTATTCTGGAGCAATCCGAATGGCTGAATTCCCACACTGCACTATAATAGGTCTTTGAGTTAGACATGTGAATCCACATATCATATATGGCTTAATCAACAAACTATGGTGAACACATGAGAATCCAGCCAGTGTTATTTTTTTGCAGAATAAGAGAGGCTAGGGGCTTTATTTCAGAAGATGGAAAACATTTAATATTTTTTGTAAAGTAGCCAAATTATATTTCGTTGTAATTAAATAAAAAGGAAATGAAATTAGGTTTAGTGTCTTTCCTAATCTCATCTATTACCTACAGTACTTAATTACTGTACCAGCGGACACAACCCTCTAAAATCAAATGTGGCCCTTGAACCTGAACCAAGTTGAAAAACCAAATAGTTCACTTGAAAAACTGGCCTTCTTCTATTAATTTGGATTGTCAGTTGATTTTGACCTCGGCAAAAAAAACAAGGTGTTCTTGATTTAATAATGCATAAATACATTTTTGTTGCCACCTAGCCAACCATGGTTAATTTCAAGAAACTTAGTAGGGCTGGATCTTTTAGTACTTGGATGGGAGATCACTAGAAAATCCTGGGCTATTGATTAGACTGAGAAGTTGGAAAAAAATATCCTGGAAGAAGACAATAGAAAATCAAGAAAAGGGGTGGAGTGGGAGGAGGCTACAGCAGATATGGTGCAAGCTCAACTTAGAGGATTCTTTACTTGATTTGTTGTTTTCTGGGCTGATATGTTAAAGAATTTGACACAAAGAGGTACTGCAGAAAAAAGCATTTTTATCTGACACATTCTAATGGGGTCACTTCTCTACACAGGTCCCTTAGTTTTAATAGTACTTTATTTTAATAATGTGACTGATGGAAATGAATGTGGTGATCATTATTTTCCTGCCCTTTTTATCCTGCTATTTCTTTCTTTTGTATCAGGCTAGCAAGGCAAGTAAGCAGTGCTGAGCCCAAGAGAATTCTAAAGGGAAAATAATGAATATCAAAGAAAAAAAACTTCATAAAAGAATGTATCATTTGAAGAAAAAAAATCTATTATCTCCTGATGAGAAAATGTACCCAGGATACCAATATAAATCAAAACTAGATGGGTGGCAAAATGAATTTTTGATTAGCTTTAGCAAAGTGTGAAAGCAATTTTCTTCAAGTAGAAAGCATAGCTTGGAATCCCTTTGAAAACTTGGAAAAGCTACACAGTAGAATTGAGATGGTTTCGCGGTGGTGAGGTTCAAAGAGCTTTTAACAAATGCTGAAATGTGTGTAACTTCACCAATCCTCATCAAGGTTCTTGGAAAACAGATGTTCATGCAAAAATTTTATTCTGTGCCTTTTTAAAATTCATCAGCAGGCAAGAGCCTGCCTGAAGAAACACTAAAGACATGAACACTAGCTTAAAATATTGTGAAAGAGGAGAGGAGGAGCAAATCATCTAAAAAGCCCATCTACCCAAAGGTAGAGCCTCACTGAGCTAGGTAACCTGTGGAGGGAGGGAGGGAGGGAGGGGCAAAAAAATGGAATGGAAAAGGGAATTCAAAGGAGGTTCAAAAAAAGTCAAGATAGGTGCTGCAGCCTCCTGACCAAAGCCTCGCCTTCTTTTTACATGTGTCAGTCTCCTGGCCATCTGCCAGAGAACTAAGATTGCCATGCAGTAGCGGTTTTAGGTAGTCATCAGCCCCTTGTCTGTGATTTAGGGACAAGACTCGGGGGGGGGGGGAAAGAAATTCACCCAGCTGGTCTGCATGGTTGGTTGCTTTACAAATGGTGAAAGGCTTACCTTTCTCCTTTGTTTCCATTGATGTGCTTCCTACACCTGGAAAAGTGACAAGAGAAGAAATGTGCAGGAAGACTAGTTTCCTTAAAAGAAAAAAAAAATCAATATAAATGTGAGCTAATCAAGATACAAACAAGATAGGGCAAGTAGGATAAAAGAACTCTATAGTGCATTCCAAATGCCTGAAAGCATTCAGAGAATACCCATTTGTACCTCCAGGGAATTTTTTTTTTTTCTATTAGCTCTGTTAATGTGAAGCACTAAGCCAGAAGGAAGTCACTTTTTTTCCAGTCAGAGTCCGAATTTATAATTGTTGACTTTGACTGCTACCTTGATGACTCCTGATACCAATGAGAAGCTGTAATCAAACTTTTCCACTTTTTGTTGGTTGGAAGGGGCGTTGAGAACAACTTTTCAATAAAGAAGGTACCCAGTAAAAGCTTTATATTCCCATTTCAAATTTGACATCTTGCAAAAAAAAAATGAGCTGAAATTTTATTTGCTTCTGGATGGTCCAGCTTGGGAGTTGTGGCTCCCGTGCCATGCCATAAACCCAATCTTAGCCATACATCGTGGCTTACAAACCACAATTCTTGGGTTTACCTAACTTGCTAAGCCAGAACCAAGCCAGTACATAATCACTCAGTGCAATGAGCTTGCTCATTGTTTGATTTTTGTACACATGAAAAGGGAGGGAAAATTAAGATTGGTACCAAATGAGAGGTGGAAAGAGAGCACAGAAGCAACAGGATCTCTTTTAATATTTAAAGCAAAAGCAAAACTTCCTTGCTTTCCTGCCTAGTTTATGAGAAACAAATCAGGAGAAAGCCACACACTCTTCCCCAAGGCAAAAATTTCTACCATCATATTTCTAAGAAGAAAAACAACATTGCTATTTCAATAAAGATGCAAAGCAGCAGCAGAGATAGTTATCAGCCCAGCATTTTGGAAATTGGTGCCTTTCATGTATATCACAGGAATCAGTTAGGAAAAGAAAGGCATTGTTCTATCAGTGATCAATGAAACTATCTTTGGCAAACTTGGTTTAACTTGGAATGGTTAATTTCTTACTATCAAGTTAAATCTACTCCTATAGCACCATATGTGATGCAGTATTGGGTGTCCTTTTTTTCTACAGGGGAATCTTTCCCAACAAGAGTTGGATCTTGGGTTTTGTCTGTGGAGATTCTCAATCATCCGGGTCATGATTGTCCCAAAGATGCTTTTCCAAAAGGCAACTGGACTTTCTTGGGTTTTTTTTTTCTTTGAAAACCTTATGCTTCTCATCCAAGAAGCTTCTTCAGTTCCTGGAGAAGTGAAGAAGCTTCATGGATGAGAAGTGAAATGTTTTCAAACAAAATTAAAGATTTCCATCTAGGTTGTAGTGAGACCATAATGTCTAACATGTGACACAGTAGCTGGAGTACAGGACTAGGCCTGGGGAGATTCATGTTTTTTGCCCATGATGCATGTGGGGGGCAACCTTTAGACACCGTCTCTTAGGGAATAGACTTATTAGATTTGGGCTGATGGTTACCTGGGGCTCCAGCTGCTACTGGTGACTAAAATATCCACCTCTATCTTGGCTAAAATAAGACTAAGCCATGAATATAGCTTGTCCCATGAAGCTCTTGCTGTTCATAATAAGGATAGCAATTTGCATTTAGATATTAGATATTGTTCCACATATCAAACAATGTTCATTAACTATTCCGTGTGAACTTGGAAAAATATTTGCATTTCAATAAAATAGTTGGGCACACAGATTCCCTTTAGTTGAATTTGATTCTTGGAGATTTCACAGATATGTCCAGGTTGTTTTCTTACCAGAGCAAAAAATGACCTTAGGAGTCCTATGTGGCTTGAAGGATGAACAGTTTTAGATAAAATCCTACCCTGGGTGAGAACTTTAAATTATTATCACCAGACTTAGCATGTGGGCTAGGAGTATGGCGAGTGACTATGCTCTTTTGATTTCATCAAGAGTTGCCTAGCCATAATTTGTCATTATGATTGCTTACATACTTTCTGTGATGATAGATATATCATGGAGGGAGATGCACATTAAAGCATCAGAATATCTTTCTTAAGTGCAAAGTTTTTAATTTTGTTTTCAGTGTAGGGGAAGAAAGAAAGTGGTTTTGTAATTAAGGTGCTGCTGCCAGAATGATGCAACTGCTATTTAAAAAAAAAGAATGAAAATAAAGAACGAGCAACACCCAGTATGAATAGCAAACTCTGCACTCTGTTTGCCAAACTATGACACTGGCTGATGTCCAAATGCTTCAGAACTGTAAAGCCTCCAAGTATGATTTGCTGCCAGCCCAAAGATTTTAACTTTAGGAGCTGAGAGCAACAGTGACCCAGCAAAATATTATGTGGGTTAAAATAGCCACAAGACTACGGGTTGCGCTAATGGAACAGCAGAAATGAAATGGATGCAAGCTGTGCAGCCATGTAAATGAACTGCATTGGAGATGTGACATCTGTTTAGTATGGCTGTATACAATTCAAATGGTTCATCTGTTCTGAAGAATTAATTAATTAATTCAATTAATTGGTCTCCAGAACAGTGTAAATCAACTGTCCCTAACTTGAGTTGGGGTTACGCTGGGTCTGCAAATTCCTAGAGTATCCAGGCCAGCATAAATGTTCAATAGCGCTATTTAGGAATTCTGGAACCTGCAACTCTAATATATTCCGAGGATCCTTGAATTGGAGGAAAGTCCTAAACCAGCATTTCTCAACCTGGGCAGCTTTGAGAACTGCAGACTTTGATTCCTAAACTTCTTAACAATGGCTACACTGCCTGGGGAATTTTGAAAATAAAGTTCACACCTCTTGAAGTTGCCCAGATTAGGAAACGCTATCACAAATAAATTCTAGTGCAATTTACAAGCCCATCATCAAAACTACACTTTAGGGGAAAAAAAGTTTGAATGGTGATATGATTGAGGGGGTGGGGTGTTTCCCCACAGTTCTTTTCAATTACTGTATTACTGTCTGAATCCCTGACAATTAATCATGCTGACTGCAGCTTATAGAAGTTCCTGCTGACCCATCAGGATGCCTTCTATCCCTGAGATTCTTGAGCTTTCAGATTAACATGCTATGAAGCAAAGCTGTTTAATATCTGACAATAGACCAATAGGGCTTCATTATAGTATCACAATTGTCACAGACCAGCCCCTGACAGGCAAGGGAAAAAAGGAGGAAGTCTAGCCTGTTTGCAAGGAAGGTACAAAAAGACAAGATTTAATGGGACCCCAAACTCTGAGAATCCTGGGCGCTGAAAATTCTCTGAGAAGTGCAGTGGGAGACAGCATTTGTTGGTGTAGAAGGGCATACAGTAACCACCATGAAAGAGGAAATAAAAAATAAAGAGCAGCAGAATCTATAAAACAAGAGAGCCTAAGTGGCTTTCAAAGATGCCCACTGAAAGAACCATTTGAAAGATCTGTTAGAGAGAAAGCGAAAAGAAAACCAAATCAAGTGTTCTGAAGAGGGCATTCCATCATTATAATCACCATAATTAAAAAGCTTATTTGCTCCCATCAGATAATATCAAATTCCTGCCAGTCTGTCTGAAGCACTTCACTGACAAAACCGAGTTCTTAGGATGAAGTGTTTTCTAAAATGTCTTAAACAGTATAGAGCTGGAGTTTTAAATGCAGTGTCTGGAAGGAAAACAGAAGTGAAATTGGCACAGACGGGCATCACACAATCTGTCTTTCCAGCTTTGACTATCCGTGTTACCACCACCACACCCTGGGCTCAAATTCCAGGTTTGCTATGATGTAATATGCAGGGAAGGCAAGTTTCTTTGAGGACTCACTGCCCCATCACAGAAAAACACCTTGGTTCCTATGTTGTGCAACAACGTTATCTCAAGCCTTAGTACTTGACTTGACTGGCTGCATGCATCATGGCAAGATATAATTTGCTTATTCTCAATAGATTAAATGAACAGAAGCACATAGACTGAGTACTAAGTCATAGCGTGGTGGCTTCGGTTTGGCTGTGAAATGTAGTCCAGATTCACAAGAAGGAGGGAGTGCCTTCCAGAGGTGCAAATGACAGTGAATTTTAGACAGTTTGTGTGAGAGAAAAAGTGTTAAGACAGCTTCCCCCCCCCCCTCCAGGAGTTCTTAGAGTATGTGCTTAATGGTGCAAGTAGTTAGCTTTAGTTTGGCAAGATTTCTGTCTACAGGTAAGAAACAATAAAGGAAACTTCTTAGAAGAACCTCAGCATGTTTGTCTTGTTTTCTCGGAACCTGGCAGCTGAGCAGATAATTCATAATTCAACAAGCAATTGCTTAGTGGGATGTAGAAATTCAGTCTTTTTTAAAAAAGTTTATTTTATTTCAAAAAAGAAACCCCCCCACCATAGGTAAAAAAACAAACAGGCAAGAAGAAAAAGAATTGAAAAGAAAGAAAATGTTAGATTAAAAAA
The DNA here is from genome assembly GCF_016545835.1 of Crotalus tigris. Classification (NCBI taxonomy): domain Eukaryota; kingdom Metazoa; phylum Chordata; class Lepidosauria; order Squamata; family Viperidae; genus Crotalus; species Crotalus tigris. Next base: position 5,163,720 of record NW_024100609.1, on the reverse strand, counting down.
AAAAACAAGATAAAAGTGCAAAAAAAAAGTAAAGGAAGAAAAAGAATGACTTCCAAATTTCTTTGATATATAGATGATAAAAACACATTAAAGTCTTCCTCTGAAATTAAAATACTCCTTATTATTTCCATAATCCCATATAATTATTATCATCAATTCCCAATATCAAAATTTCATTTCAGTTTGTCGCTAAAAGTTCAAAATTGGCTTTCGAGTAGAGATAAAAAAAAATAGTCTAAATCTTTTCTTTCTTTAATCAAAGCTCTCTTCGCCAACTCCATCAACCTAACCATCAATTCTTCCAGTGTAGGTATTTGTAAGACCTTCCACTTTGTGCACTTAGAAGTCTCACTGCTTCTTTTTATACATATAAAGTCTCACTGCTTCTATATATAAAAACAAAATTCCATAGGATCTTTCTGTTTGGTTATCCCTTAACCCCAGAAGAAAAACCTCTGGTTTCAATTGTATTTTTACCTTCAAAATCTTCTGAATCAAGATACAAATTTGATCCCAACATTTTCTAGCTTTCTTACCTATCTACCAAGGATGAAAGCATATATGCTCAGGGAATCCAGTCTTGTGTGTACCATGGTCAAATAATCATAAAGGACCAATGGCAGTTCCTCTACTGCAGCAGTGTAACAATGTGATGATAGGATAGAATCTGGATACACCTCTATAACATTGCCTTTTCCAGAAAACCTCCTTTGCCAACAACAGTGAAGTATGATTTCAGCTCGTGTTAGGGTCTTCAACTAGCAGAAAGATAGTCTACTACAGCCGAAGCATTAGTGAGAATTATGACATCTTAAAGGCCAATGTATTGATTATGCATATTTTTGGTGGAGTGTAGCCATTACATCAGCTGCACGGATGACTAATCCACTAAAATTGACACCATGATACATTTGTTTCTTTTTAAGATTTTGCAGGAGACTTTGGTCATTGGGAGGCTTGGCTCTTAATATCACTTAATGATGTAGAAGCTATCTTATCTTTGCCCAAAGCCCAGGGTCTTCTAAAGGTTATAAGAAGGATAGGAAATTATTTTTGCTGGACTCTGGATACTCAACAAGAAGATGAATGCCATGTCCCTCGCAATATTATTTACCGGATTCTACATCTACGTTGGAATTATATATACATACTTATGGCTGTATTTACCACAATTTTTTCTAGTGCAAAATAAGAATGTGAATTCTTATAGATATCATTGTTATACATCCTTGTGATATATCCATAGAAAAACCTTGTATTACACCATATGCTAGAGCCATACTATGATATAGTTTAGCATAATATGTGAATTGAGTGTTTCAATAATAAAATTAGAGATATTCAATAGCTATATTGTAGATTGCCATGTTTTAGCCAAACCTTGCCAATCTGGAGTCCTCTAGATGTCTTCATAATTTCTAACACATCTCTAGAGGGCAGAATTAGAGAAGCATTTTTAAGACACCAAAGGCATCAATGAATCTTAGATTGCATTTTATTCAACAAAAATAATATTTTAGATTCACTGAACTGTATTGTGCTTAGATAGAAAAAGTTTAGCTAAATCACCATGTGGTTGCTGTGAGATTGATTGAATTAATTAAAACATACATTTGTAAAGTGTCCTATAATTATTTCTTGTTGGGAGGAAGTTATTACATGTATTAACACAACTTTGAGACAAGATTTAATATTCTTAGATGCTAGATGCTTATACACTTTTGAACTACATTCCTATTTGATAGCAATTGACATCTGGACAAGATAGAAGATCCTTCATTGCCTACTGAGAGCTAAAGACTTACCGTTCAGCGCTGGGAAAAGTAAAAACGTAATGTCCCCAACTTACTCAATATAACTTCTATGGAATGAGTTTCCCCTGAGATTCATATGGCCCCTGATTTAATGGGCTGTGAGAATAATCTAAGGGAGAGCCACGGGGTAAATAATGGTCAGAAAAAAGACATCTCCTCCCGCAGAAGGAATGAAAGTGGAGAAAATGTCTCAGAAAGTGAAGACAATGGAGGAGAGATGTGATTTCAGAGTTGCAAGATTCAGTTACTGTAAATTTACAATAAAGGTATGTTAGTGGACCCCATTCTGGCAAGATGTTGCTTGATGCATCCCATTACGGCTCAGTGAAGAGTTTTAAAGATAATGACCATCACTTTGAATTGAGCCAGGAAGCTTTCTGGTAATGAGTGTAGCAATTTGAAAATTGGTATTAGTCTACAGTGGGTGGGACTGCTCCAACAGTTGCCTTATTTTACACTAGCTGCAGTTTCTGGGCCACTTCCAAAAGCAGTCCCATGCAGAGCATGCCACAATAGTCCAGCTGAATGGTGATGTCAATATAGAGATTTGCTGGAAGACAACATGGTTCCTAATCTCTCATTTTTTTTCTGGAATTAGCTTATAGCTTCCACAGCCAATGGATTGCTGAAAAGGAAGCAAAAAAATCAGGAACTGGGTGTGTATTTGTGTGTGACAGAATGTTTAAAAATTGACATTTTAGAAATCAACCATGGACGTCATTAATAATGGCATTTATGCAATCAATTAGGTATAAATATAAAGAAACAACGCTAGTGGAAAGAGGCTATTTTGCTTGAACAGTTTTGCCACCACCTACTTCCCAGCTGCTATTTTATGTAATGAAAGGGTTTCCAATGCAAACCATAGAAAGAACGAAAGAAAGAAAGAGAGAGAGAGAGAGAGAGAGAGAAAGAAAGAAAGAAAGAAAGGAAAGAAAGAAAGAAAGAAAGAAAGAAAGAAAGAAAGAAAGAAAGAAAGAAAGAAAAAGAAAGAAAGAAAAAGATTTCAGTGAGAAGGAGCAAGATTTCTAACATGTTTTACTGTAAAGGATGTTCATTGAGAGACCTGTAAGAAGCTGTCAATGTTTCGGGGGGGGGGGGGGATATTTCCAAGAAATAACAGAGGATATGTAAATTGACCATATATAAGAAAGAGCAGGCTGGTGAGTTTTCCTAACTTTCTACAAGGCATTGTCATCTAGAGTTTTAAAATTCCCCATTCTACCAGGTCTTCAAAAATAGAGAATCTCCTTCCATTATTGTATTTTTGTGCATGGACTGAACCTGAGACTCCTGACTTGTCGAAAGAAATCAAATCTGCTGTAAAATAAGTATGGCTCTCATCCACATTCGTGGCCTATGTCTCATGTTAGGTTGCATGCATAGTTTAACCAGGCCCGACTCAAAGGATAAAAGAAAATGGAAAGATCAAAATGAACTACTGTATAGATAAGCTACAAATGAATGACTCATAAGTCATTCCACATATACTAAGTTACAGCTAGTCAACGTGGCAATTGTGAACACTTCTCTTGATGCCCACAAGGTTCATTGAACTCTTACCCCTCCCAATTGTTTGTGTGTGTTATAGATACAATATGCGTAATATACAACCTTTTTAAAAGTGAGAGTGACACACTGCAGAACCCTCTGCCAGCTTCCAACATCAACTTTGTTTTCAAGAAGTCCTCTGGGATCCATAGAAGTTTTTATTTTTATTCTAGGAAAATAAAAATAATGGGTAGTGACAGCCTGGTGCTTACTTTGCAAGACAAATTTAAGCTAAGATGGAAAAGAACATCTGGAGAACTAAAAAAGGGAGATGGTAGCAACTTTGCCACTTTCTTTATCAGTTTGTCTCCTATAAAAGACAGGATCAGTTCCATGCAGCAGCCACTTATTAAAGTGATCATAGCATGCCTTTAAAATTCAAAATGCTGTTCATTTGTGCCTTCAAAATTCCTTCGGAAAGTTCAGCCTATCATAAATGGAATTACATATAAGTTGACAGCCATAATAATTAATTTAAAAAAAACCTTAAATCCAACCATGTACATTCTGCTTAGTGAAGATCAAACTCTTTTATTTCCTAAACACAAAAGAGGGCCGCTAAATATAAAATAAGCCTATTTGTGTTCTACTAGAGACAAAGGATTAGCTCCCAGAAACTCTGCATGCTAGAACGAGAAACTGACAGAATTTGATGTAACTCCCAGCAAACCCATCACACAGAAGACATCTGCTAAGATTGTGGCATCTTCTGGAATTTCTAAGGATGAGAGCATACGGAGAAACAAAATAATTATTATTTTGACTTTCATCTTCATCTTTTGTTTACAAAAGGAAATCCAGATGCCTTTAGGCGGAAGCTGCATCCTGTGATAAAAGAATGACCATCAGTTCATTGCTCATCATTCCATTATCCATGAGAGAGAAAAATAAAAAGGACATTCAGAAAGTAACAAACATGATAACTATGAAACAGGAAACATTCTCATACTGTTTCCCATGAGAAATTCTGCTCCCAAGTTGCGTTGTCATTCTCTGATATGCAAAGGGATTTCTCAATATACTTCCTGCATATTCTCTACTGAATATCTGACACACACAGCCAAATTGTAATGGCTGAAGAAAAATCAATGTCCTATCCTGTCTCCTATGCTCATGAGGATCTGACTGACCTTTAAAGACACCAGAAATAGTCACATCATTAGAAGATCAGGAATGTTTGCTGAGACAACGGTAGTTTTACCAGAGCACTATCAATTATTAGATGAGAATTGATAGCACTGGAGAAGGGAGCTTGCCCTGTGTGAAGATTTCTACACCCAAGGAAGCTGCAATAACCTACATGTGGAGCTAGATATTGCTTCTCTGTTATATTATTTTTCCAATACCGATGAGGCCATAAGAATAAAGAAAACAGGTCCTATTTCATTGAAACAATGGCATTAATTTGGAAAACAACTGCATTGGTTTGAGACAACCAATCAGACCAAATCTTTCAAATGGATTTAATCCAATTCAGACTCATTGGAACATGAATCGCATATGTATCTCACAAAGGATACCTGAATTAATCCAATTTGACCTGGAAATGCTTGCTTCAATGAATCAAACCAATCCAGCCATTTAATTTGTCAAATTGATTCAATATTTTGTGAGTTCATGCACAGCAGAGCTAACAGATCTGAACTGAACAAATCTAGACAAACACTGGATGGGCATCAAAGAGTTAGACTTTTCTGCATCTCTTTGAGCAGAGAGTTATTGAGCCCTGGAATTTCTTCATTAAAAAAGAAACAGTGGGAATGCTGACCTAGTGATAGAAAAACAGCTGCATTTGAATGGGATTTCTCCTCAATTTCTTACAGAATCCCATGAAGATTTTGCAAAGCTCCATTGTTTCCCCTGAAAATTCCAATATAGAGATTGTCTGGATTTTTAAATTCTAGGGTTTGTAGTCCTAATACTGAGTATTTGCATTGGCTGGCTGACAATCCTTTCAAAATAACTGAATATCCAAATGTGGCCATCTAGTTATCTCCAGAAACCAATAAAGAGGGTTTAAACGCCATAGGGTTTCCATGATGATTTGCACTGAATCAGGACAAAGCTGCTAAATTGTTTGCAACAGGCCATAGCTAATGACAGACCAAATTTGCTGGTGACAATTTGTCTCCATCTATTACAGCCAGATATCCTGGAAGATATTATATTAATTTTACAATCAATATCAATCTTTTCCAGGTACAACAGGTACAACATGGTAGGCCAGTACATTTGGAACTATTTGACTAGCATAGGGTATATGCCTGAAAATAATCCTCAATACAATGTTAGATAAGAGCTTATCCCAGGTTAAACTGGTCCTTAGAATATGGCTGTACATATTGACGTCTAATACTGGCTTTAGATCTCACCAAGCCTTGAACGCAGGGGGAGCAATCAAAGGATAGACATACCAAGGACTTTCCCCTGCACCCCCAATTTCCTTAATAAAGAAAAGATATAAACTCTTTTACTCGCAATTTGGAATTCTGGCAATGCTGGACCCCAATCATCTGCAAGCCACCACAGTGGGAGAGCTGCTGTCCCAACTTAAATGAATCCCATTCGTCATGATTAATAAGAAACACATAAGAATTTCATTTGATAATAGCTTCATAAAATTGCATTAACAGAACAAAACCTAGATTTTTTTAAAAACAAAAATGAGTAAAATGGTAGAAATGTAGCTAAATCCACACTTAAATGCCTGGATTTAAATCCCTGTGTATTCAGCTATGGTTCTAGTGCTGAACTCCAAAATTTCCACTTCCTTTCTTTTCGAATCCCGATTGTCTTCAGAAGCTCCTCGGCAGGTACCAGATGGTAAAACTGGGACATTTGACTCTATTTAGTTGGATGGAATCTATGCCCCAAAATAATCTTCAGTGCATTTTGGGATCAGAGCTTACCAAAAACCATATAACCCTCCTTAATTGGACAGAAACCATTTGAAATGTAAAGCATCATGAATACAAATGAATTAAAATATAGGAATCTATCCAAATGGATGTTATTGATTTCAATGGAGCAAGCACAATGGAGGAGAAGGAGAACTTTTTTAGGAGCATAGTCCACATGTGGAAATGTCTGATTAAAAAAAGTGTCGTGTTTTTCTTTCTTTTATCATAGAAAGTTTTTAGGCTATATTTTTAGACTTGAGTCAGCAACTTTCTGAAAGCCATAAGCAGACTTAGCACAAGGGAGGAGAGGAAAATTGCAGTGGGTGGAGCAAGAGGAAAGTGGGTGGAATACATCACACCTGGCTGAGGTCAGGATTTCCTGTTTATGCTGTGATGGAGTTGGGGAGGGAGAATCCCTCTTCGTTACCAACAAGAGGCACAGTTTTCATGTGTTTCCTGCCCCAAATGGCAGGAAACCACACCAACAGCTTTCAGCAATCAGTGTTGGAGGGACTGAAAAGTAATCAAGAGACATGTGCTCCCCATGCTAGATATGGATACATGATAAGAATGACCTGCTGGTTGGGCTTGTGTAGGATTGCTCTGTTAATCACACAAGATATATTTGGTTACCAAATTGCTATCCTTTGGCAACAAGGCCTTGCCTGTTAAGGCCCTTCCTCAAGTCCATCTGTGGCAAAAACCACAACGTGCTCTTTGGACCATAAACAAAAGTACCCGAGGCTGTGTTTCTGCCCTTTCTGTCTTTTTTCATAAATTTCTGCTCACGCAAGGCTATAAATAACAACACGAAGAGCCTAGCCTTCTGTGGAATAGGAAAGTCAAAACAAAAGCCCTTCCTTCTTGGCTTGCAATTTTAGCACCTGTTCTTTCTCCACAGCTGAATATACTCGAAAGCTCTCTCTTCCTCCACCAAATGAAACCATCCCTCTTAGAGTTTCTCACCAGCAAGGCTGATGAACAAATGGGAGATATAGTCTCAGATTAACAGGGACAGGTTGCTTTTAAAGAATCTACAACCCTTAAGTTCTGTTTATGTTGTGGTAACAATCGTCGCCTCTCAATTCAGTTCATCCACCTAGTAGATCTTGAAGATCGCATTCTAAGTTGGATTCTGAGGCAGGAGAATCTGAAAATTATGTTCCCTTTATGCAAACAAGAATAGGATTATTGGCTTTGGTGCATGGAATCCACTATACCAGGGGTACTCAAACTTGGCCTTTTTATGACTTGTGGACTTCAACTCCCAGAATTCCTCAGCCAGCATGCCTGGCTAAGGAATTCTGGGAGTTGAAGTCCACAAGTCATAAAAGGGCCAAGTTTGAAGACCCCTGTACTATACTATCAGTGGGAGGTAACCTCTTAATGGCAGATCCAGCTGAACTAATCTGGAACTGCATATGAATTGCATGGCTTATTTCCCCAGGCAGATATTCTTGTTTTTTAAACTACATTGGAGAAGCTACCCTCTCCTAGGCTTCCTCCATAGGAGCCCTGGTGGACAAAAAACAAAAGTTAGCAATGCATCTTTTAAATTATGACTATATATTAATAAATGCTATATACAAAGGCAGGAGAACTTTCCTTGTGATATGCATTTCTTTTTCAGCCTGCTGTCACCTTAATTATTCATATTTGATTTCTGATATTTTTCTGTCATCTTTCCTCTCATTCTCACCCCTCAATTAATCTTAAATGACCAGATCTGTGATGGAAGCCTTTTGGTTTACAAAGAAAAGGGCTGTCCAAAAATCTGGCCACGGAAATAATGGACTGGGACTAGTACAGGTAGTCCTTGACTTAAAACAGTTCATTTAGTGACCATTCAAGTTACAATGGCACTGAAAAAAGTGACTTATGACTGTTTTTCACACTTACCACTGTTGCAGCATCCCCACGGTCATGTGATCAAAATTCAGATGCTTGGTAATTGACTCATATGTATGACAGTTGCATGTACCTGGGTCATGTGATCACCTTTTGCAACTTTCTGACAAGCAAAGTCAATGGGGGAGCCAGATCCACTTAACAACTGTGTAACCAACTTAACTGCAGTGATTCACTTAATAACTATGGCAAGAAAGATCGGAAAATGGGGCAAAACTCACTTAACAAATGTCTCATTTAGCAACACAAATTTTGGGGTCAATTGTCGTAAGTCGAGGACTACCTGTACTCCTATTCTTAGACCAAGGGCCAAGACAAGAAAAGTTTCAAGGAGAAAAAAACAGATAAGAAAAAAAATCACTATATCTCAGATGTAGCACTCAAAATCTATTGACTACCAGTCCTGTATAACTTTACTGAAATTTTTGATTTCCTTCTGAAAGTGAGGAAGGCAGGCAAGCAAACTGAACTTAGAAATGAGGTAGAAAATGAGCAAGCATTTTTCTATGTGAATAAAAAATACTGCTGTCCTTTTCCCTTTTCTGACAGCCTGATAAACAAGTAAATTCATCTCTGGTCAAAAGCCAGTACTAGCACAAATTATTTTCTATAGAAAGGAGAAAGAAGAAACACACCACCTCGGCCATTGCAGATATTTATTTAAAGGATAATATTTGTAGCTCAGGGTTGAAAAGAGAGGTCCTTGGTGCTCTCTGAGCTTGGTTGTTTTCTGGTAGGTGTTTCATTGCCCAAACTAGGTAACTAGTTGCCTGATCATCAGCTAGCACTGATGGCATTACCTAGTTTGGGGTAATGAAAACAACCAAGCTCAGAGAGCACCAAGGACCCCTCAGACACTTATTTCAAAGAATCTGCTTCCTGATGGATATGGATGAGAATATCAGATTCTGCTAAGAGATACTTCCAAATTCCACTAGGTAGAGTCATTAACTCAGATTAAATATACATAAAAATAAAGGGGGCAAAAGTGAGTAGGGTTCCATTATATTTGTACCTTACCCACTATCATAGTCGTGACCTCCTGAGAAACCAGGAGTGCACGTTTCAAAGACAGCTTCTTGCCCAGCGGTTCTCAACCTGTGGGTCACGACCCCATTTGGGGTTGAACAACCATTTTACGGGGGTCGCCAAACAACACGATCTGCCATTTTTTCCCTCAGGGGGCGGTGCATGGGGGCACATGGGGGCGGCGCCGTGCATGGGGGCGGCGCCGCGCATGCGTGCCGCGCGTGGGGGCAGCGCCGCGCATGCACGGCGCGTCCTTATGCCCGGGGTCGCTGTATAAAAAGGTTGAGAACCACTGTTCTTGCCTAATTAATAGAGTTTGCCCATAAACTGGCTTTGAGCTAAATTTCTGAGTGCTAGGTTGCATCACTGAAAGCATCTCATGTGGGAGGAACTTGGATGGCAAAACTCAGCCCATGGGAAAGGTGTGGCAAAATCCCCAGATTGAACCACCCTGATAATATAATATCAAGAAAGAATGTCTTCCCTATGGCAAAAGGTCAGACAGCTCTGTGCAAACACAAAGTAATGAGAGTTAAATGCGGGTATCTACAAGAATGGTGGTGTTGAAATCTACATAAACATTCAGATTATTTTTATTTAGACAAAACGATCATTGTGACAAGCAAATCTAATCCCAGAATTAAGGCTGGAAAGAGCCCTTAATATTATTTGGGAGTATTTCTGCTTAATATAATATTCCCCAAGATTTATAAAATAAGACCTAGCTACATAGGATATTTTAGAACAAAACATTTCCTTCTTTAGCTCTGTTACTAAACAGATTTAACCAACAAATTTGGCATCCATGGGAATGATAAAAACAGTCAAGCTGGCAGCTGTGACCATGTGATCAAATCCTGTGCCTTATGTACGTTTCGACACATTAAAAAGGGAACGGGGCTTTGACCTGATGGTTGTGACTGCTGTCTTGATTTTTTGACGGCAGTCATGACTACCACTCCCCCCCCATATCTCTGCCTACAATAAGAACAGAGACTGTCAATGCCCTTGTAAGCTATTATATCAATAGGTATTAATCTGAACAAAGTCTCATGATTCATGGATGTTGCAAAGTGAATTAGAGGTCCTTTGATTCAAGGAGAGACTCAAAAACCTTTAAAATATTATAGCTTTCCTTGGGAATTACATTTCTATAACTTTTATGTGACAATTTCTCACTTGCAATACCATCCTATCCATCTACCGTGAAGTAAGTTCCATTCAATTTAGTAGAATGTCCTAACAAATGAACTGGGTATAAAATGGAGTGTAGTGTAAAATTTTGAATTTCTATATATTTTGATGTTAAAATTAATTTGATGTTAAATTATAAGAAATCAAAAGACATGTATATTATACCCAGCAGAAGGGCTTATATTCAATCTACAGACTTGATACAAACCTCTTAAAATAATTGTTATAATCCTATAACAATCCCAAAGACATTCCAAATATGTAACTAAATCTTATCAATATAATGGGTTTTTAACTACAGACCAGAGTTCCTCAACCCCCAGTCCAAAAACTGGTACCAGTCCACAATCTGTTGGAAACCAGGCTACACAAGTGGCAGGTAAGCGAGTGAAGCTTCATCTACACATGCACCTGACCTAGGTTGCATGTGCAAACCATTCCCCCCACACCATCCATGGTCTCTGGAAGACAATCCTTCTCCTGAAATTGGTCCCTGGAGCCAGAAAAATTGGGGACCGCTGCTACAGACAGTAAACAATTATAGAAGAAACAAAACACAATAATATAAAAACCCCCCATTCTTAAATAGATCCATTTTATTTCTTCCTATATTGGAATATAAAAATGATAGCAATTCACAATCTAAATCTTTCATCAAAAAATAGATTTATAAATCAAAGGTTTGGTTTATGAATATTAGATAGTAGAATTGAATAGGTCAGCTTCTTCTAAACCAGTGGTTCTCAACCTGTGGGTTGGGACACTATTTGGGGTCGAATGACCATTTCACGGGGGTCACCAAACAATGCAGTCCGCCATTTTTTCCCCCTTTCCTTAGCTGTGCTACTCCCTTTTATTCTATTGGCTTGTGAAAGCCAATAGAATAGACTCTCTTGAATAGAGTCTAATTCTATTGGCTTTCAAAAGCCAATAGGAATTGTCCAGGCTGTCTCTGCCCTGCTGAGCCCGCCAAAAGTCCCATTCTGCAAATGGTGCTGCACCAGTTGAGTAGTCCTCGACTTATGACCTGTTGGGGGTCGCGGTATTAAAAAGGTTGAGAACCACTGTTCTAAACTACTGCCCTCAAAGTATGTTAGACTACACCTTCCATAATGGAGCCAGCAGGCAGGAGAAGACTGGCCTAGCTTATTGGTATAGCTACACTAAAGCTAGCACAGTCCTCTCTGACCCCCAATATTTCCTTCTTCATTTGTCTTAGACTTGGACAAATTGACCTAAATCTGGGCATGTCTGTCAAGAAGTTATTTTACAAAGGAATACTCTCTTGTTTATTGATCTGAAAATCTTTCTATTAACATTTCCAGGGCTTAAAGGGGAAAAAAAAACCCAATAATATCTTTCCTTTCACTCTTTTTCTTGACTTATCTTTAATAAGATCAGGGTTAGCCCTTTTACCTGGTGTGCCACCCTCAAAAACACAAAATGCAGGTTTAATAAGTAGTCTGCTTATAGCTGACAGGACCTGCATTGCACGGGTCTTCCCCCTGCCCGTTGTTAGAGGACTATTGAACTAGGGTTCAGGGTTCTTCCAGAAGAGTGTTAAACCCAGATTTAAATAGAACATGCCTAATCACTGACAGTCATGGGGGAGGAAGGTTGTATATCACAGTGGGAGAGAAATGGCCCCTGCATTGTAAGATAGGGGGTGGAGCATAGGGGAGGGATGTCTGTCTTCCACTGTATTACATAACCCCCTCCATATTGCTCAGCTGATTGGACACAAGGGGCTTAAACTGCAAGAAATGATCATTCCAAGGTCTGAAAGACTCGTACAATATGTCATCACAGTGTTTCATAAGTAAAGTGCAAAAAGAAAGATACAGTGTAAATACTACATAAGGAAAGCTATCTCTACTGGGTTCTTTTTGACCCATGCATATAGCCCAGTTTATCTTATTAAAAATGATTTGCTGATTCTCAAAACTAGATTTTCTCTATCTTAACCATGTCTATTAAAATGCAGGCAGTCGTACTGAGTTCAGTGGGATTTCATTGCAAAGAAATGGAGTATTGCAATCATACTTTGATCTTTGCAGCAGATGCATTAGAGAGGTGATTCATATATTTTGAGTGATTGCATAGAATATTTTGGCAGATCGTATTTGCTATGCATGAAAACAGCTGTTTGGACCTGTCTTCCCATATTTACAGTCTTAAAAATAAAGAAGCACAATTCTTTTTGGTATCAGTCAAATCAAAGCAATAGAACTGGGCTACATAATGCATCTAAAATCTCCTTCAAAGTGCAGGCTAAATCTCTACTTTCTATTCACTTGAGTTTTATTTGGGAGTAAGTCCCACTGGTGTGTGTAGGACATAGCAGCCTTATTGTTCTAGATAGTGTGTTAAATATCTAGAATCCCACTTCCTTTTCTTCAGGCAGAATCACCCCAAGGATGATATGAAGTTAGCATGACTCAACCCTCTGCTCTCATATTCCATCTACTGGGGAAAAAAAATATTTGATCTGGCAGGATTTTTTTTAAAAAAAGTAATTGTGCAGGCATGTCAGTACTTGTCAAAGCATTTCCCTTTCCTTCTAATTACATATAATCCTGTTTGATATCTTAGTTGATGATTCTGCGCAATGACACCGTGATATGCCTCTCACTAGGACTGCAGGGGGCTTATGTAATTCATTTGTGCTACAAATTGGTTTAGGGAGAAAATCTAAAAAAAAAGCCATCAAAATGAAAAATCACAAAGTAGAGATGTAGAGTCTTATCATTATTATTTTGTATAACTGAGTTATGCTTTCTTAATTGTAACCTTTAGATTATAGACATGTTAGCTTAGTCAGCATTTGAAATGCCACATTTTAGATTTAGAAACTAACATCATTTATTCAGAACTGAGATTCATTATGTTCAAATGAATATATTTCCAAGGGAATATTCTATGAAATTTCAGTGACCATCTTAGACTGGGGTTGCCAATTTTGTTATTTTCCCTTGTTCCAGTTTGTTTTCTAAAACGCACACACCTTTACCCAATATACTTCTCTACTGATTTCAATATAAGCTACAAGTTTATTTAAATGTAAAATGTCAGTTTTCCAGTAAAATCTCTCTCTCCTTCTGTCCTGGCCACTTTTTACAGAGGCACAATTGAGAGCATTTTAACAAACTGTATCACTGTCTGGTTTGGCGGCTGCAGTGCCTCAGATAGAAGGTCCATACAGAGATTGGTGAGAACAGCCGAGAAGATCATAGGAAGCTCGCTCCCTGGTATTCAGGATGCTGCTTATGAGCGCTATGTGCTTAGAGCTCAAAGCATTGTTAGAGACCCCATACACCCACTTCCCTGTCTGTTTCTGTTGCTCCCCTCTGGAAGGAGGTTTCAAAGTATTTCTAGCAGGATTACCCGATTCTGTAATAGCTTTGTTCCCTATGCCATCCGTCTGGTAAACTCGCAAGATTTGTTTTTCGCGCCATGCACATGTATACATAATCCAAACTAGACTGTGTTGTTTCTCTGTGTCATATAATATATGTGGGTATATACATAATTCTGTATTTATTTATTTATGTCATATTTATGTAGTGTATATTGGAGGTGGTGACCCTTTGAGAGCATATGCAATGAAATTTCATTTTAATGTATGCCAATTAGTGTACATTCAAAGTGATAATAAAGTTATTATTCTATTCTATTCTATTCTATTCTATTCTATTCTATTCTATTCTATTCTATTCTATCACCTTTGTTCACCTTAAAGATGTGCATTATATAAGGCCATAGTTTACATTCTTTCCATGTAGTTGCTAGGAGTCAAAGACAACTTGATGGCATGTAATCAAGTAATCACAGTTTATTCAGATTGAAACTTAGCGTTTGCGCGGATAAAGTGAGCTGTGGGGTGTTTGTCAATTTTAAGGCATTCAGGAAAAAATAGAGGTACATGTCCTCACTACTCAGGGTTGGCTCTGATTGGACCACTCTATTAGCCCTGTAGCCAACCAACAAATAGCACCATTTTGATGAGGAAAGGAGGAATCAAAGATGGATAAGTTTGAATTCAAGAAGGGGCAAAGCTATCCTCCAGTTAAGTGATATTGGTTACCCAGACTTTTTAGAATCATGAGTAGCCAGTTTGGTCTACTCGTTAAGGCACCAGACTAGAAAGTAAGGGACCATGAATTCATGTCCCACTTTAGCCATGACAGCCAGTTGGGTGATCTTGGGCAGTCAGTGTCTTTCAGTCCAGCTCCCTTCACAGGGTTGTTGTTGTGAGGAAAATAGGAGGAAGAAGGATATCTATGTTTGCATAGATATTCTATGGAACAGAAAAAGAATTGCATCTGTTTATGCTCTGCCATTACCATAACACCTCACTATTGCCTGGAAATCTTTCTTAATAAGTTAGTATGTTGGTGTGCTAATAGGTTTCTGTGTATGATTACTTTTTCCCTGCAAATAACCAGTTTACATTCTGTTCATCATCCTGATTCACATTTTCACTTAATCCATTATTGTGTGATCCTTCATTAGTTAATTTATCCAAAATTTCTTCCATTTCCTCTTCTTCTTCTTCTTCTTTGCCTTCTTTTTACAACACATCACTGTGGGATTCAGCTGGTTCGCATCACTTCGGCAGAACCGATAGCTAATTTTTTGTTGCCCAGGCCCAGAATGGACTTCTGGAAGCAGCATCCACACAGAGAACCGGTTGTTCACATATTTGAATCCCACCCCTGCAACACATGTATCAGAATTTTGTTTGAAAATTGTATTTCAATTGTAGTAATCATTATTCTGTCATCCTTTATTAAGCAGAGTCCAGCCTGACTAATATTTGGATAGAAAACCATAAAAAAAGCTAATGGCTTTAGGTGAGGTTAGGAAGTTAAAAATAATAACAAGAAGAAGAACCTTATTTTAGAAAAAGGCAATGACAACTATTTCCGTATGGTTACCAAGAAAACTCTGTGGTTTGTCCAGGAATGTAGATCAATTCAAAGGTGTCATTGTCTTTATTAACTTTTTCCTCTACTTCTTCCTTCTGTAAAATACGCCTCAGTCAGCTTTCATTATTTTTGCAATACAAAATTGTATGTAATATAGTTCTGCATATCTGTTCCTTTATAAGCAATATCCCCATGCCTGGCTCCATATTTATCAGCAGAATGTTACTGTATTAAGTAGTATTATTGAAGAAACCAAGAATAAGTGGAGAAACTATGAGGCAAATTGTGCTGTCAAAGGATTATTAGAAGTGCTGTGGAAGTCTAAGCAAGCAATTTTTTTGGTCCAAAGATCATATAAGCTGAAACTCCCTGCAGCATGCTTCTTCATCACATCCTGGTCTATTTTTCCTCAAATTTCATCCTGTTCTGATTATTTTTGCATTATATAACCTAAGCTGCCCACAGATAGATGGAAGATGGCCATAGAAATCTTTTAAAGAAAGACATGAAATCTTTATGAAAGCTACCTCAAGTTCTTATCAGGAAGAAAACAAATACAAAAATAAACCACTTAATCATTTATATTTTCCCTATTCTAAATTACAACAGAGTTGAATTCCATTTTTTCCTGATTCATTATCTGGAATCAGGTATGAATGGGACAAGCTGTCTTCTGGATTCAGAGAGTCTGGAAACAGCTGCAGAATGATTCAGATGGTTCTTGCCTAGCCCCGCTTGCAGGCGAGAGAGATTATTTTTGCTTAGTCCAACATCTCTGTCCAATTACCTGTTCACTATGACTTGAGCAGAAGTATAGAATAATGACTTTAATCTAAGATATAAACTTGCAATACACAACATGGAAAACTCTCCTCATTTCACTTCAAACAAACCTTCCACTTGACTGTATCAAATGTTTTAACTTTAGCAGAGAGCAGTTTTCTTAAATTGAAAACTTTAGCAATATTTCTCCCTTTAATAGGTTCTGCCTGGTGAAGATGGATAAATTTCTGTATAACCTTTAGCATCAAATTTGTGAATGAACATCAGGCAAATATATATTTTGAAAGTTTTTTTTAATCTCTTCCCTTCAGAGGGGGAGGAACTGGTTTGATCTCAGGTAGGGAATATTTATGGTGTATATGGAGCTACACATCCCATTTGAATCAATGGGGAGGAAACTGCTGAAGATAAAAAACTCAAAGAGGAGCATTAACTGATCCTGGGTTTCTGATTGTATTGTTGTATTGTATTGGGGAGTGGGGGTAGAGATTTTTTTTAGTGGTTTTAATATTTAAAAGATTTTTTTAAAAAAAAAATAAAATAAAATGTTGTGAGCTGCCCAGAATCACCTATGAGTGGAGTTTTGGTAGCTATATTAATTTGTTTAATAAATAATAAAAATAAATAAGTAATAATTAAAATAATATAAATAAATAATATAAATAAACAAACAAGCAATAATTTAAATAATATAAATAAATAATAAATAATTAAAAATAAATAAATTATATAAATAAATAATAAATAAAAGAACATAATTATCCAAATATGCTAATGATACAATCTTATACATATCAACTCAAAACTGAGGATTAAATTGGAACTTAACTGGTTCCAGGATTACAGTTGCAAATTTTTCCTCTTATTAAGTATCTTCTAAATTAAAACATTTCCTAGTTGATAACAGTGCTCGTATGTCATACCAAAAAAGATATAAAAAGAGGTTATAGCTAGCTTTGAGCATAGCTTAGCGCCATCTTGGTTTGCAGATGCCATCAACAGTTTTTTGCTGGTGAGAAAAACTTCATTTGCTGATTTTTGCCAATCAAGTTACTTTTTAAGACAGAAATGGGGATAGATCCTAATCCTGGTAGATATGTAACTTTGTGTTGGATGCTTAACAAGAGTTACCAACAAACAAATATGAGTGCTTGACCATATTGATAGATTATTGTTTCCTGTCTAAGAGTATAAAGTCTGTAACAATGGAAGTGGAAATTTTAAACATTTGTTCAAAGATATTTGAAAATACTTTTAGAAGTAATTTCAAAGTCTAAATAAGATTATATTTTATGTTTTGTAATCTAAATAATATTATAATTTATTATATTATTTAAAGTGTGAAATAGGTTCCCATTCTGTGATTTCTAGTCATTCATCCATTTGGGATAGGTAAAAGGCATATTTATCTCTGGTAAGAGAAATCCACTCCTCCCTTCCTAACCCTAGAGTTCATTATTTTAAAACATTATGCATGTTTTATGTATTAATATTTTATTTGTACATTGTCCAGAGTCCATCTGTGAGGGAGGTGGGCAGTTTAAAATGTGATAAATAAAAATATTTTTTAAAACTATCTAGGCGCAATCCAGAACAATAGCCTGAAGATGCTTCTGTCCTGTATTGCTCCTGGCTAGTCTGTAAACTGGTTAAAGAAAATGTTATCTAGCTTACAACACTTGGGCAATGAAGCTAGCTAGGTGCTGAACCTCAAACTGAGGGTCAACATAGGCACCAGCTGAACAGTCTCACTGCTGAATTGCCCTCCAAGTTCACACATGTAGGAAAACACAATTCCAAGTTGTTAGATGTTTCTGGAGTATGTTACTCAAAGCAATATTGGCCCATTCCCAGAATTGCATATGCTGCATTCTCTACTTAATGTTGAATAAGTAGCAGTAATAAAATGTATTGATATTAATAAAAGAAATGGTGCCAGTAAACTGAAGAATTTCAAGGTAGCATTGTAGAACAGAGGGGAACAAGCAGACTCATTATCACAGAACCTGTTAACATAGAACATTGATACATTGAAATCTCCCTCAAAGTATGGCTGGTGAAAATGACAGAATTTGCAGAGTTGGCAAAAATGACTTCTTGACCAATCAAACAGGTACATTTATTAGTGAATTAGGAAATTCTTTATGGACTTTGCTAAAAATGGAAAAAAATGGGCTGGTGATGTATGGACTGGAAAATCAGAAAGAGTAAATATGGGAAGAAGAGAATTATGATGTAACCTTAAGAAGAAGAATAGATGATAAATTTATTTGTAACTCTATAGAGAAGATCAGAAACTGCTCTTTTTTTCTCTCTTTTCTTTATCTATTTACTATTTTTTTTAAAAAAATGTACTGTTTTTACTATTGTATAAAATTATTAAATAAAAATAATTTTAAACACTTCATCAAAGCCAGAAAGACTGAAAAGTATTCTTGTAAAGCCCATCCCCCCGTAGACCAAGGGATTTGGAACCCAAAAGTTGGCCATACTGTACATCCACCAATGAGAGTAGGGCATTGGCATTGCTGTCACAGACCCAGCAGCCTATTGGAGGGGCAGTGGCTGTTTACAAATGAAGGGCATTACACATACTAGACTGCATAGCTTGAGATGACACAAGATAATACCTCAATTTTTGTCTTCAAGATAGTTAATAAATAATGTCACAAATTTGGAGGAAAACCCTGCTGATTCTTCTTCTTCTTCTTCTTCTTCTTCTTCTTCTTCTTCTTCTTCTTCTTCTTCTTCTTCTTCTTCTTCTTCTTCTTCTTCTTCTTCTTCTTCTTCTTCTTCTTCTTCTTCTTCTTCTTCTTCTTCTTCTTCTTCTTCTTCTTCTTCTTCTTCTTCTTCTCCTTCTCCTTCTCCTTCTCCTTCTCCTTCTCCTTCTTCTTCTTCTTCTTCCTCCTCCTCCTCCTTCTTCTCTTTCTTCTTCTTCTTCTTCTCCTTCTCCTCCTCCTCCTCCTCCTTCTTCTTCATCATCATCATCACTCATCCTGCTATATCTGAGCAAGTTGAGTTCTTGATTATTCAAGTCAACTCTCTTTTAAGCTGAGTGTAACCTGTGATGACCAGACGAACTGGCCCATGTTGTTCTCTTTATAATAATGTAAAATGTATGTTGCCATTGGAAAGAGTTTTCAACTTTTCACTTTAATCCACAGCTCTGGGTTTTCTATAGGTTTTCCATCTAATTACTAACAGAATCTGACTTTCTTTCAAAGGCAGCCAGGGTCAGCAAGGCACTGACACTTAGTTGGACATTTAATTATTTGTTTCTCTACAGCTTGGACACACCTTTCACTAGAATATGTTCAGTAGCACACATTCAGCATAAGCCTATTATTTTCTGAGAGCGTGAGCATGCTTAATGCTGCTGGCTTTTAGCCAACATGTTTGGAAAGAGATGCATAGCCACATTTAAGCTCTGTGCAAGAGAGTTGCTTTGTTTTGTACTCACAGACTGTCTGTGACCAGTTTTTGATTTCAGAGGAATTTGCAATAACACATACCTAAAAAAAAATTGCTTGTATTATAATTTGAGAAAGCACACCTCATAACAGTGTTTCTGTATATTGTACATAAAATAAATATGTGTAAAATAAATATCTGGGTGGATCTGTATTTATGCCTATATAATGCCTGTATCACACTATAATAAAGGATTAAGTTAACCTGCAGCAGTTTGTACACTTTTTGCATGGAAAGTCAAATCTTGAAAAGCTTATTAGCAGAAATCTCCATGAATAATGGGAATCTAACATTTCAAGAAGTATGAGAGTTCTTTCTTATCTTTATACAATGTAGGTTTGGAGGGATAAAATCAATACAACTGAAAGTTTGTCCTTGGCGAAGTCTGCCCTTAGTAGAGACATGATAAGGTACAGGGCTAAATACAAAGAAATAAAAAACTCAACCAAGTCTGCATCTAATTCATCCTCCAAGCCATTGAGAATTTCATGCGTAATCATCAACTTCACATTTGCAAAATCTGCTTCTGGACCTGCTTCAGTTTTTGCATTGATGCGATAGAATCATCAAGGATTTTAATACTTGTATCAATTCCTGTCATAGATGTTTGTTTCCCCACCTCCATTGAACTGATCCAAGACTGTTCACGCATCCTCCCTATTGCTCTCTGTCAGCCTGAACTGAATAAAACTTGGCAATCACTCAAAAGGCAATAGCTGTAGATCTGAAACCCTGTTGTAAGGGGATTTTTTGATCTCTCCCTGAATGGCTAATCTATATTTCATAACTCGGAAAGTCAGCATTTCCTTTATGTAATTGCACCAAGAGGAAGTACACAAGGCCTTTGTGGAACCTGAAAAGTCTACCGCCTTGGGCCATTTTTTAATGTGCCATAAATTATTCAGTAAATAGGCGCTGGCCATTCTATTTACAGTAAGTTGGAGCTCAGTGGCATGCAGGATACATAACTAACATGAAACAGCACTTGCTGGAGCTGCCAGGGGCTGAAGTGATTGCAGGAGCCATTAGTCTTCTATTATCCTCCATGGGGCAGACCCTCCAGTTGTCTAAATCAGCAGAACCCCCTTGACCTCTGTGCAGCTATGTTGATTTACACCTCCTGGGGATCAGAGGGGTCAGTTGAAAGGGCAGAGTAACTTTGGTTGTATGTAATTAAGCACATCCTTAAATTTCTTGTGTCTTGGAGAATTTAGTGTCTGGTAGTCCATTTTTTCTCCCAGCAGCTGAAACTATATGCAAGAATACAATAAACTTTTCCAAGTGGTTTAACCTTCAGAGCTGAACGTGTTGATTGCTCAGGCTGTAGTAATAATACAAGTAGTAATATGGCCTTTTCCCTGCTTTTTTTTTTTTAATAAGTAGAGATGTTTTAATTTTAGGAAATCAAATTACTTTTTTTCACAGAAGTTTTTCCAATAGTTGTTGGGCTTTAAAACTTTATGTTTGAACCAACCTGAATGGGGGCATAAAAAGTATGGTTTAATTACTTGTCATTACTGGTAGATCAATCCTTTCAGAATCTTTTTTCATCTTATCCTGGCAAGGCCTAAATTTCAGAACTGGATCTTTCCAATTTTTCTGTCGAAGCCAATGTATTAAGAACAATAAACCTTAGACTAGTTTACACATAAACAGAAACATTCCATGCTTTCTCAAAGATGAATAAAAATTGAGTTTATAAGGAATAATTATTATTCATCAAGATGGTGGTGTTTTGTTCTCCATTATCCGCATGGGACTCCTCTTTCTAGCATATATTGTTTAACAACAACTCCCAACTGCCCATCCTGTCCTTGGCAAGAAATGTTGGAAGTTGCACTTCATCTGCAGAGTTAAGGGTTCCCTTCCCTGTCTTAGCTTGATATGCAAAATAGGGTTTTTAATATGTCTTCTACAAGCAAATCAGGAAGCAAAACTCCCTTCTGCCTTCAAACTGTGGCTTAAGAAGAATAAGCCAGGTTTCCTAGTTTGCATGATAAACAGGACATGCCCCCAACCTTTTCGGCTTTGCATACTGGTGGGGGGAGGAGAGGGGATGGTCCAACTCTCGCGATGGGCAAGTGCATGTGCGTAGCACCCTTTGCATGAGCAGCAGGCACACGTGTTGGCCACTCATGCAAATGGAGCATGCGCGCATGTAATTGCCAACTACTCATTTGATGCGTACATGCGTGTGCTTGCCCACCATTTCCACGGCCCAGTTCCAAAAGGCTCAAGGCCTAGTCATGGGCCACAGGCTGGGGTTGGGAATCCCTGAACTAAGGCTTTGTGGTCTGATTAGTAGAATGATCCAGGTGAAAATGATTGAGCTGAATAGTCTAGCATACTTCCTGTTGAGTGATAAACATTCTAAAGACCTACAGTATGTTTCCTAGCTACAGTATATATTTTGTAGCAAACTGTGGATAGGCACCCACAAGTGAACTTTTGGCTCTTGTTCCTTTTTTCCAGTCATATTCTTTTTCCAGAAACTTTATTTATGCCAGTGCACCCCAAAATGCCAAAAGCATCTTGGAGCTCATGGTGTATTTTAATCCAATAATCTCTAGGTTCATGCCCAGCTTCATTTTCCTTACTTTCACAATGTGTTCCTTCCTTTGGGTGCTTCCAGCAGCCCAAGAATGAAACTCCCCTGCCAAACACAAGCCTTCCTCTGGGGCTGCTATTGATGCTGCAGCTGCTGTGTAAGGTGGCCTTTCATCTACCTCCAAAACATCAGGACTATAAAGCAAATCAGGCAACAACTATTTACTCCAGTATATTTCAGACTTGGCAACTTTAAGATTTGTGGAGTTCAACTTCCAGAATTTCCCAGCGAGGAATTTGAACAACAGTGTTATAGAATGAGGAAACACACCAGAATGCCTTGGCGACCCAGAAAAGGCTTAGTCTACAGATGGAGGACCAGATGCAAGCCTCACTCCTCTGACCTTGTAGTACTCGGAGGATTCCATTCATTGGAACTTTCCAACTACACTACTTCTCAAATAATAAAACTGTGACAAAAGAGGGGCAAATAACAACTCACTTACCTTGGAGGTCATAAGAGTGAGGAAGCAAGTCTAGTAGATATATAGGGCATGTAAATATATGTATATATATATTTTTGTATTTACAAATATTCTGGGTGCACGGGGGTAGGAGAGGCAGCTGGAATTGTTATATTTACTATGGAGATTTGGATCAAAAGCTGAGCTGTAAAGCCAGTCTAATTCTTTGCTCTCTTGCCAAATGCAATTCAATCAGCAATAGTGTTGAAAGAGGCATCTGTATACTTGTGATTTCTTCCAGATTGATAAATCCTAGTATATGTTCTCCAGATGTATTGTTTTTCCAATCCCTCTGCTGGGCTTTTTAGGTAGGATTCCAGGAAACTTACAGAAAATGTAAAACTGGTTATTATATTCCCACTATTTCTGGTTGACAATAAAGACCCAGACTTTCTTTCCATTAAACTCCTGCTAAAAAATAAAATGTGAAATATAATAATAACCACCATCCATTTGATTTAACATCCGTTTCCATTCACATGTTTAACATTAGCAATAAATGCAGCCAGCCAAGATGATCTATAATTTTGGATTATACATTTTATAACACATTAATACTTCGATAACTTTCTGGATTGCTGGTTCTCCAACCATGAGGTGGTCTCTCCGAATTGGCAAGAACATTCTAGACCTATTTTTATGGTCGCTGACACACCTAAACCCAAATGCTGTAGTTGATGACTTGCTCATTGATGTCTGAATATATTTACTATAGCACATCCCTATCAGGCAACTCATTATTTTTCAGAGTTTAATTTCATTAAAGCACAGCAATTCTACATGGCACCAAGTCTGTATTTTCTAATGAATTAGGAGATGACTTCCCTGCAAGAAAAGGCCTGGAGGAAAAGCGGCTGACTCATGGCTCCATTATCTATATAATAGAAACTAAAAGTGGCAGCGGGAAAGTGCTGCCAGGCTAGTTTAATGGGCCAGGATAGACTGTGTGTTGCACAAAACTCTGCTCTTTGGGAGTGACAGAGAGAGAGAGAACACAAATTGGATCAACACATTGCCTGAGGATTCTGGTTCTAACCATCTTGAGTGGTTAGTTTGGGGAAAAAACCTGCACTAACTTGCAGTAGCGCAAAGCTTAACTGTCATTGTCTCATTTGAATGAAATAAGTACAAATAGTCCTCAACTTATGACCACAGTTGAGCCCCAAATTTCTGTTATTAACCGAGACAGTGAGTTAAGTGAGTTTTGCCCTATTTTACAACCTCCCTTGCCACAGAATCACTGCAGATAAGTTGGTAACATGGTTGTGAAATGAATCTGACTTCTGCACTGACTTTGCTTGTCAGAAGGTCACAAAGATGATCACATGACCTCGGGAAACTGCAACTGTCATAAATATAAACCAGTTGCCAGGTGTCCAAATTTTGATCACATGACCCTGGGGATGCTGCAGTGGTCATGAGTGTGAAAAATGGTCATGAATCACTTTTTTTTCCAGTGATGTTGTAATTTTGAATGGTCACTAAATGAACTGTTGTAAGTTGAGGACTTCCCTTTCCAATTTTTAAAAATTGTGTGTGTACATGTACCCAAACAATGTCAAAATCAAGGGCTCAGTATAGATATGTTTTCCTTGTGCTGTTAGAGGTCCTACCTCTTGGAGCACCTGGGCTGGGCAGGGTAGAGAGAAATTAGATCTTTCCCCAGCCTGGCCACGAAAACGTTTGATTATTGTTTTCGGCTGAACTGAGGCTGAATCTTGATGGACTCTGCCTGCTGACTTTTTAAAATGTTACGCTAGTTGAGAATTAAATAAAGAACGGAGGAGAGGACATTCACCTGTTAACATTTTCCACTGCTCCATATTTCAGTCAATCAGAGAGGATCACAAGAGAAAATAATAATTTCTGGTAACAAGCATGAGTTTTAGACTCATTTTGTTAGCTTTTTTTCCAATTGGGGGTGGAGGGGAGACTTTAAAGCAAAGACTTCCAGAGTGGAAGCAATTTATTAGAATGTTGAGAAATCTTGACATTTTCAATATTTGCCCAAACAGCAGGGTGACTTGTCTCTTCCTTCAAAACAGTAAACATTAAACACAATATTACTTGCTCTTTCATCAAAAGGTATTTAACAGTGTGACTTCCAGGGCAAGTTGATGTGGATAAGGAGTTGATGTCAATCATCACAGTTTCAGGACTAAAATGAAAGTGCGGTGGTCAGGTACCTAAGCAGTCGCCTTTGAAGAAAAAAAAACCACAACTCAAACAGAGAAATCCCCCTCCTGAATAACTTCAAAACCCTAGAAATCTCCCTAATGGATGTAAATTGTCTGTCCTGGAGATAAAAGGATCAGGAGAGTATCAGGAAAGATAATTGCATGAAGATGTTCCCTCCTTCAAAAGCAGTGTCAACAGAACTGGGTTTTTTTGTTTTTTTTTTTGCTCCAACTATATCTCCCAAACCTTTGTTCTCCCTTCCTCTTAGTCTGACATTTTCAGCCCCTGAGGTGGTAAAATCTGCTTATTGTTATTTTTCATGTTGCATTGATTTTATTTGTAGTTTCTAATTGATTTTATCATAAGTACTCAACACCCAGAGTCATTGAGTGTTGGGCAGCATACAAGTTTAATAAATTATTATGGCTGGTCATATAGTCAGCCAGATGTTTAGACTGGATTTGGCATTTATGTCCATCTATTGAGTCCATTCCACGGACCTGGGATAGGCAGATGTGGATGTATGATGGTGTTATTGTCACAGGATTTAAGCTGTTCCAAGTAAAGCTGCCTTTTGCAATTGACTGTGATTTTATCAATGCCAATGGTGTTCAAGAGGTGATTGAATGTTTTGGGATTGTACTCAAGACTCATGTCACTATTGGTGTTGTCTTTGCTTTCTTTTTCAACAGTCATTCTACTTCTCTTTCTAGATCTTTGTATGTTGTGATTTTTTTTTTCCACCAGGTTTTTCTCTTCTGTTCCACTATATCCAGGAACTGCAGTTTCCATGATCCAGTGTTTTTTGTCTTTCTTATCAACAATTGTTAAGTCCAGGGTGTTATGTAGCAAGTGCTTGTCCATTTGATTTTCAGAATCCCAAAGCATTTTAGCTTCTTCATTTTCTTTCTCTGTTTTCTCTATTTTGTGGTCCTAACAGTTCTTGCTTGAAGGTAAATGGTATTTCCTGCATATATTCTAATTTAGCATTGTTACTATTTTATCCTGCCATTGTTTGCAGCCAGTCTGTGTAAACCTTGTTTGAAATGCAGATAGTCCTAATTATTCACTGGGAGGTCCATTCCAGCATAAAAATACAGATAAGCAAAGCAGATTAAATTTGGGGTATGGGGGCGCTTCTCCACACAAGCCGATTTTTTCCTCTTTCTACATGCCATTCAGGGGTGTCCATGTATGGGACAAGGAGAATCAGACTGACCAAACAGTATTGCAATGTATAATACAAATCTCACTTATTTTTTGCTTATACACTTAATTATACACAAGACCCAAATGAGCTCTCATAATACTGCAACACTGCTTTTGTCACCACAATGAGCTCTTGTGGATACCGCTGATGCAATGTACCAAACTTTCCTCTCCTCACTCAATCATGGAGATCTCATGTGGTCATCAAAGTTTCAAGCTTCCACTTCACAGTTCTATCACCAAAGAGTAATGAGAATGAGCAAATGCAATTATACTTTACAGACCACTTAACTCTAATCCTTAAAAGGGTACATTATGCATATACCAAAGTCCACCTCCCATTTTATACACTCTCAATGTAATCAAAACCAAGACTAAAACTGCAAATACACAAAACCCTTTAAACATCTATCATAGTCTGGTCTCTTGATGATCAGTTGTGAATATACAAAACCTCTGCAAAATAACAAGTCTATAGATAATGACCACCTGCTTTCCATTGTACCACCTCCAAGCCCCTGGGAAACCAACACATATATAAAAAATTCACATGCAAAAATGATCTTGGCAATGCAAGAAAATGTGTATATAGCCATGGATGACATAAAATGGAAGAAAGAGATGGCTTCATAGATTAAACAATAACACTCCATTTTGGAGGGGAAAGGAAAAAATGCCACCCAGCCATTTACTATTCACTTCACACAATTGTGAATGCATGCCAGCTTGCTTGCTTGCCTGCCTGCCCACTTTCTAATTATGGTTTTAGAGACAGTCTATTGAATCACCCATTTTTACATGTTGCAGTATGCTTATTAATCCATCAGTCTCTAGAATTTACCTACATTGACAAATAAAAATAATAATAAAGGGGGAGCCTGTGATCAGTGACTGTTTCACTGACAACTATGCATTTTCTCAGAAGAGGAACTGAAATAAAAATCCACAATTTTACATGAATGTCATTAAAAATATGCCTCTTAGTGTCAGTCTTTTAAAAACTCTAGACTGTAAAAATATGACACTTACCAATAGGAACAATGTTAAAATATGTACGATTTAGACCTTTCTGTTTATGATGTGCTGAAATGGAGAAAGGCTGAAAATCCTGAGATCCAGAGGCCTAGTTCACCTGGAGGGCTTTACATTCAATAACTTCTGCTAGGAATTATCACTGATACCGCTTTTCCAGCTGCAGCGACTGTGCCTGAACACTGATGCCCAAAGGTGGAAAATCTAGCTTTGCAAATCTCCAGATTTCCTGCTCTAGACATCATATCAAGCATGTAGATTTTAGAAGAGGTTTCTATTATTAGGGGCACTCGCTCCTCTGAGGGAATTGTGTGTGTGAGAGAAAGTGAATGCGAGGGAAAGAAGAGATTAAACTTGACCTTGTATAACAATCTGCATCTGGTTGACAATTTTCCCCTTTCATTTTAACTCAGAGAAAAAAAAATCATTTATGACACTTGAACAAAAACAATGAAAGACAAAACAACTCCCAGTATCTTTATAATGATACAGCCACCTCTCCTGTTAACACCCATAAAGGCCCTTATGAATAAGATGTAGCTAGTATTGTGAGAGCCTGAACTGTAAGAAGACTAAGAATGACCAAGCCTTTGGGCTAAAGGAAAAGCAGAAAGGAAGGAGGGAGGGGAGAACATGGGAACAATGCATGGATTAATTGGCTTTGTTGTTCTAATATATTTTCACATGATGTAATGCTTCATTTGAAATTATGCTATATTGACCTTTATGTTTACATACCAAAGGGAACAGTTATGCAATGGAACACAATTTTAAAATATGAAAGAATGAATTTCACACCCAAAGAGGAGCAACATTGACAAAACGACAACAGCTACCTAACAGGCCATAGTAAAAAGCATAAAAACTACATGGGAAATCTGTCTCTAAAAGATTTGCAGTATCACCTTTCATCCGTCTATTCCTATTCAGGCTCTCAACATCTTCCTGTCCTTGGGACCTGGGGAGGTGGAGAAGGGGGTTAATGAGCATTTATGCAAATTCTTTCTGTCTCAATCTGGACAGAC
Organism: Crotalus tigris; assembly: GCF_016545835.1. Classification (NCBI taxonomy): domain Eukaryota; kingdom Metazoa; phylum Chordata; class Lepidosauria; order Squamata; family Viperidae; genus Crotalus; species Crotalus tigris. The sequence goes on along the minus strand of NW_024100609.1, from coordinate 5,135,627 downwards.
TGGAGATTCAACTGAATTTTGCCATTAGGAACTTTATAACAAAAGGTTCCAAATTAACACAGGGCCTTCCATAGTTCTTAATTTGATTCTGAACAGAAACTGTCCTCACCCTCAACATAGGAAGGGGATAGGAATGGACACAGTATTTGAGATTTCCTGCTTTTACCTAGACATGCTCAGGCTTAAACTCTGCACAACACTTCTGTCTGACATGAACTTGCATGGCCTTCAATCCACAAGGATTTAATCCTGATCTTTGCTCTGTCCATCCTAAAGAGCTTGTGAATTCCAAGTGAATCAGAGGGTTTCATTTTTGCAATGCTTTTGTAGGATTGCATTTTGAGATTTTTTTAAAAAAATCTTTCTTGTTTACTTATAGAAGTAAACTTTCATAATTTCAGATATCAAATCTGTGATTCATTTTAAATTGAAAAGATCTTCTTTTGCTGCCAAGCTTATTTGAATTTAATGGGGCCCCAAGAGTTCTGATGTTTCCTGAAGCTTTATGAGAAACATTTGTCTACAGCAATCCAATCAGGCCCCTTCCAATGTTTTGGACTACAGCTCCCAAAGGCTGCTCTGTTATGTTTTTGCTGCATGAAGATTTTTGGAGTTGTGATTCAACATATCAAATTGAGGAAGGCTGATCTACAGAAATGTCTGTCTTTGTGGCTAAACCTCCTATGCTAGAAGTCCCCAACCTTTTGGGCACCAGGGACCAGTTCCATGGAGAGAGGTTTTTCCACGGACCGGAGAGTGCATGGTTTTGTATGCTACCTGCATCCCAGTTGCTGGCATGCCGCAGCTCGGTACTGGTCCACGGACCGGGGGTTGGGGACCGCTGTCCTATGCATTGACAATGAAAGAATACCAAAGGTGTCATCAAAAAATGAATCCACTAAGGATGGGCAAATCAGTTTATGGTCTCCTCCTCCTTTCTCCTTGATCATATGTCTTCATCATATTAACCTCATCTTATTCCAAGGCCACAGCAAAGATATAACTGATCATTCTACCAGTTATCACTTTAAAGTTGTCTTTTCCTTCTTCTTCTGACATAATTTTTGACATCAGCACACTTCTTTGTCAAAGGGTTAATGACACAGACAGCAACTGAAATCTGCTCAACTTCTACTGAACATTTTAGGTTGCTTCAGGCAAATCTATTCCTGTCCCTGGACACTGGTCTCTATGGCCTATGCAGCAAGGATAAAAAAAAAAGTCGAGATGGTACCTGCAACTGTGCATTCAAAGCCAGGCCCCAATTTTTATGTATGCCACACTTGCAATTTGGGTAAAAAAAATATGGAATAATTAAATTGCACGGTCATGGCCATCGTGAACTTTTGGATCCATGACCATTTAGGCCCAGGCTAAAAGAGAAATTGGTTTCCACAGAATATCTGCCTGCATGATACCTAGCCAGCATTTTCTAAAGTGCTTCTCAAATCTTATATGGGTTCCTGGGTTACATGGGTTTAGTGCCTTTTCAAAAAAAGTGTCAGAACTGTTTATTAAATGGGTTAGTATTTTTTGCTGTACAGGAGATTAATTGCACTCAGGAAAGACAGCTGAGTTTTGCCAGCTATGTAATGAGAGCATTTTCTTCTGACAAGGGGTAACATGTATTTGTATTATTTTTGTTAGGTTGAAGGAACACCATGTTCATACTGTTTGCCATCTTGCCTATTCTATGGGTTCTTTCTTTTTTTATTTAATTTCTATATCAATTATTTCTTGAAGTTGGTGGCCATGGCTATTCACTTCAGCACCATCATTCTTTTGCAGCTCTAGTTTAAGATGAGGTTGGCTGTTAATAATCTCCCCCCTCACTCTCCCCTTATGATGTCCCTTCTCTGCATCTGTCACTTTTTAGTGGGGAAACTTGATAAGTGGCTAAGCCAGCCATTCTACGCAGCTGCTAGCTATGCTCACCTCAGGATGTATGAGGGTGAGCAATTGATAGCTGCTTTTCCATTGGCAGATGACACATAGTGGAAGAGAATCTACAAGTCTCTATCATGAACTTGATCCACATTAAAACAGCAAGGACAGCACAATTTTCAGGCTTTGTTAGGGTGGCCAAATAGGGAAAGGCAATGAGAGCAGAACAAAGTATGCCACTAGACATCTGGAAGAGTCATAACTTCTGGTCCGTGTCATTTTCAAATGCATTCAACTGTTCTGCCTTTGGTCCAATCTGCAATTTAATATTTAAATTAAAGCACAATTCAAATGTCTTGCCTAAAGCATTTTGAGATTTCCTCCCCCCCCCCCAAAGTGTTTTAGAAAACGCAAGCCAACTTTTGGAGAAGAGCATTGACTCCATTGCTTCACACAGGCCTCTGAATGTGGAATTCCTAGCCTGTTTGGTGGACAGACGATCATCATGCTTTTCTTCAAGGCCACCGGGTGAAACGGGGACAGACAAAATTATTTTCAGGGAGTATCTGGATTGCAGATACCCATTTGGCCTTTCCTATTGTTGGAAAGCCTGTTTTTCTTAGGTATTTTAGCTGATTTATCCTGCATGACATTGCTGTCTTCTTTAGCACTTGATTTTCTATTTCCTGCCCTCCTTTAATGATTTGGCATGGAGGGGATATTGTCTCATAATTACCATAATTTCTGGTAAACAAAGAATGTGTGTGTCTGCTTTCTCCAGCTACTCATTGACAGGCCAGTAAATATCAAACTGGGCTGAGCCAAACGCAGACAGTTTATTTTGCTAAGCTTTCATCCAGTCTGACTTCAAAAGTTTTTCTTAAATAAGTGAGATAAAAATAGTCAAAGACAGAACACTTGTTATAATTGTAGTTATTAGAAGTAGCTATTTAATCTGCTTCCCAGTTTGATTGACTGTAGACTGGTGTGACATTTATCATATCTCAGATGTGTCCCTTGATAGTTTAAAAACAGGCTTAAATGATAAAGAAGCCTTAAAACTGCCTGTATAGGACTAGCAGAGGAGAAAAAAACAATAGTTCTGAAGGACTCTCTAAAAAAAATTGAAGCGCTTGGTAATTAAGTCAAGACTTTTGAAAATCTGCTTTGAGATCAAAAATCTAAATGTGGAAGGTTTGGGGTAGCCTGATTTCAAATGTCAAGAGATTATTGCTGAAATTAAGAAAAGGCAATCACCTGAGGTAAAAATAGATCTGAAATGAAACAGCTACCTCAGTGTGCTGCCCCCATTATAGTGGGGAGTGAGAATGGCATTTTAATTTATTTTGGAAAAATCAGTTTCCCCAGTTGAAGAGAGACTTGCCATGAATCAGCAAAAGCAGCAACAGGGTGAATCTGGGCCTTTGTTGTTGAAGCATTTAAATGGAACTACCTGTGACAATGGCAGGAGTTCATCTCAGTTCTTTTATTATACTCATTATACTTATTATACAAAACATTTACTTACTTATTTACTCCCCTCAGCAACAACTCCAAGCAGCAAACACTTCCCAACCCAGGAAACTAAATTGAAAGCAGAGCAATCCCATCATAATGGTTACTAAAAAACTCTTCAAATCCCCAAACAATAATCATTGAACTATTCACTTCATGCCCCAAAGCCCTTTGGCAAAGCTGATCTTAAAGGGCCTCAGAACAATATCATGGAAGAGGACCACCCTTCTTCCAAGGATGGGAGGGCTGTTGATTTTCTGGTATTGACATTCCTTTGGGTTAAAATTCAGAGCAAGCCTTCCTCATTAGCTCCTATCAAACAGACAAGTTCTTCCTGGAGGAAATGGTCCTACAGATATCCAAAATCAGCATGTATAAGATAAATCTGCATTTGAAAACATATTGAACAGAAGAAATGGCAATTGTTAAATTAAAATAGATAATGGATTAAATGCAATAGAATATTCATTATGCTGGTATAAGAAATATGATAATTGCAATAGTTTTTTCTTAAGATCTGCCAATAAAAGGACCAGGGGCTACTCAAAGATTCCTCCTGGTTGTTTTAAAAGGGTTGGCTTAAATGAACAGTCTCACTTATCACTGTAAAATTTGCATACAAAGAAAGCATCTGTTAAGGTTTCTCTCTGCCCATCCCTCCATGGACAGAGCTGCCCATTTTAACAGATAATCAGAAAATGTCCTCCTAGTAAAACAGAAATCAAACAATTGAATTTATCCTGAGAAAGCTTATCTGCTTTCTGGAAGTAATGAAAATATCCAAACTGATTAAATGGGTTAATTAAAGAGCAGCCATGCTACAAAACAAACTTAATGGTCAGCAACTATACTATCAGTGTGCATACTATAAACATTAGAAATACATTTTCTACTTTTCCTTTATGGAAAAATCTGGTAAATGTCATTAGAAAAAAAATAACCAAAAATAAATACAAATCTCTTTCTGAAGACATAAATAGCCTGTATTTCTGAAGACATAAATAGCCTGATCCAATGTATGCGGGATCCTTGGTGCTCTCTGAGCTTGGTTGTTTTCTTGCAGATGTTTCATTACCCAAACTGGGTACCCATTATCCAGACATTCACTTATCCATTACCCAAATTAGTGTGTGTGATGTTACCTAGTTTGGCTAATAAAATGACTGCAAGAAAACAATCAAGCTCGGAGAGCACCAAGGACCCTTCATTTCAACCCTTCTACAAATATTCTTCTTTACTGGAGCCTAAATGTATACTTGCATAGATTATTTTTAGCCAAAGTCCAAATGTTTAAGACTAAACTCTATTTTCTAAAGGAAAATCAATCTCAAAGCACAGAACACGCAATGGCATACAATAAGATATAGAAAAAGAAACCAGAAAAATGTGAAAGCACACAGTCCAGTTGGAACATCATAGGTCCTTGACTTACGATCAGTTGCTTAATGACCAAAGTTATGATAGACTTGAAAAAAAGTTACTTACATCTTATGCTTGAAATTACAACTGCCACACTACACCCACAGAATATAATTGATTTCAGGAACTTGGCAATCATTTCACATTTACAACTGGTTACAAGGTCCTGTGGTCATGTGATTTTGTGACCTTTTTTGCCATTTTTTGGCAAATGTTTGGTACAGTGGTTAATGTGCTAGTCTAAAAATCATAAGTTCTAGTCTCACCTTAAGTAGGAAAAATCAGTTGGTGATTTTGGGTCAATCACTCTCACTCAGTCCAACATACATCGCAGGGTGGTTGCTGTTGTAGGAAAAATAGGAACAGGAAGGATTATTAGGTATGTTCACTTCCTTGAGTTACTTATAAAATAATAAAGGCAAGATAAAAATCTAATAAATAAATTGACAAAAATGCCCATTGGATAAGCTGGATACAAACTTATGACATGATTTGCTTAATAACCATCATGAAAATAGTTGTAAAATTCCAGTCCAGTCACATGCTTACTTAACTTAGAACCACAATGATTCATGACCAAAATTCAGCCTTCAATTGTAGTTGTAAGTCAAGGACTAACTGTAGCAACAGAGACAGAGCTGTCTTCCACTACTTCTTCATCTCCCCCACAATGCTTTCTGTAAGCTTTCCAAAGCTGAACTGTTGGAGTATTAATTTATTAAATTTATAGATCACCGAATGCATAGATTATAGAAGAGACCTTGGATATTGTCTAAACCAACCCTGTGCTCAAGGCAAAAATCCTCACACCATCCCAAACAAATAGCTGCCCAATCTTCGTCTGCAGTGATGGAACGCCCACAACTCCAGGAGGCAGGTTGTTATGCTAGCCTTTTATGTCCTTCCAATCATATTTGAGTGAAATATGTCTTCAAAAATGTAATAAGATTAAAAACTAAAATGCAATAACGTAAGATTTTCCAGCCCTGAAAATCATCCACAGGAGAGATTAGCTATTGGCCCTAGAAGAAATGCTGCCAAGACAGTTTTGCAGCATTTCCTAGTGGAAAATCATCCACTAGGCATGGCCTAGGGATGGACAAAATGTCCTGTGCACAAACTATTCCATGCACAGAGAAGCAGCAAGTTTGGACAGTCCTTGTCCATACCTAAAGACTCATACTCCATCAGATCCATCCATTCCAGACCATAGACATTTGATCAAACCATAAGTTCGGAACATACATGTTCTGTGCATAGGTATTTTAGGGTGGGAGATAGAGGGGGAAAAACCCCCAAAAGGAGATGGAAAATGTGGGAATCACTAGGAAAGAGATCAGTGTGGCACTGGTGTTTCACTGCACTTGAGTCAGTGGTGGGATTCAAATACCTGAACAACCAATTCTCTTATTGGATATAGGCCTGGGCCTCTGAGGCCTAGAACGGACTTCCGGAAATGGCATCCATGCATTTCTGGTGGGCTGTTTTAGGCCTGGAAGGCTTCCTCCAGGCTTCTGAGCCCTAGAACGGACTTCTGGAAGTGGCATCCACACACTTCCGGTGGGTTGTTCTAGGTCTGAGAGGCCTCCTCCAGACCTCCGAGGCCTAGACTGGACTTCCAGAAGCACTGTGCATTAAGCCGGTTCTCTGAACTCAGCAAAATTTAGCTACCAGTTCTACCGAACTGGTGCAAATCAGCTGAATCCCACCACTTACTTGAATGCAAAGATAATAATATGAAGACATAGAGAAGGGAGATGCTGGCCCATGAACAATTAGGGCAATGGGAAAGTGAGTACAGAGGAAGGAAAAGATGGGGGAGATGAACCAGTCTAGCCATACCGGCCCTGCAGGTTCATATAGAATTTGTCTTGTTTACAATTAATCTCAATAAAATGAAGATTTGGATTTCTTTTTCTAAACAGTCTTTCCCTGAATAACTGGATTATTAGGAGTCAAAGAATCAAGCACATTTGGATATTTAGATATTATTTTCTTGGCTGCTTGTACAATTTCTGTCATTTGGTCTGCATTAAATGATGCTAAATCCATAAGATATTTTTCTATGAGCGAAGGTGAATATATGCCTACTGCATTCCAGATGTTCAATGTGAAAATTCTGGTCCTTTCTACATCACAACTGCTACCCCCCCCCCCACTCAGGAAGTAATATTCTCCCAAAATGGGTTTTGTGCCTAACAGGGAACCAGAATTAAACTCTGAGCATTCTAAAGATTATGGATACTCATAAAAATATCTTAACTGAGAAATATTCTTTTTCATTCTAGAAAGTTATGGTAGGTTTTTTCAGCATAGCAACTCATCAGGTTCACAAAATCTTATAGTTAAAGACAAAAAATAATGCAGCCTCTAGAGCATGAAGATGGAGACACTACTAGAAAACCTGGAACGTTTTTGTCATGCAATATTCAGAAGAAGCCCAAGATTATGTTATCTTATGCAATGTGGCTGTAAAATTGTGCTTAACAATGGACCTTTCACTGTTACAAGGCACCACCAAGTGATGTTGAATAGAAATAAGAAAAAGAAAAATTTGCTGCAGCTTATACATCCTAAAGCAAACAGAGTAGCAGGATCCACAAATAATAATAATCTTGCATTGAAGACAAAACTAAAGAGGCAATGGTTGGAAACTGATCAAAGAGAGAAGCAATCTGGAATTAAGGAGAAACTTCCTAACAGTAAGGACAATTAACTAGTGGAACAGCTTGTCTTCAGAAATCATGGGTGCTCCATCACTGGAGGTTTTTAAGAAGAGACTAGACAGTCACTTGTCTGAAATGGTATAGGTTCTCCTGCTTGAGCAGGGGGCTGGACTAGAAGACCTCCAAGGTCCCTTCCAGTTCTATTCTATTCTAATTTTAAAAAATGAAATTGAATCAAACTCCAGAACTTGATGGTGTTTCTGGAATACACTACAAGACATTCCAATAAATTTGAAACTTTTGACTAAAGCAATGAATGAGATTCAGAAACAGAAAGAACTTCCTTTGTTATGGAAAGAAGCTTCTTTGATTTACATAGAAGGAAAAGACTGAACTCACTCAGAATCATACAGACTTATTATTTTTACTGAATGTAGTTTGCAAGCTTTTTATGGGAATTCTGGAAAAGCATACACACAAACACCAAAATTATATATTTTGATAAATCTAGATTTGCTCCAAAGAGATAAGTGAGAAATAACATTAGGCATATTCTGATTATTATTAATAAATTAAGTGAAGCAAAAACAAAAAGCTTTGTCTTCCTTTTAAATACAGCTTGGAATAGTCTTTCACATTGAGTTGGAGTAAGATAAACGTAAGTGGTAATATATCATAACACTGCCAAGATTACCAATACAAAGCCAAGATTGTTCCCTTTCCCTTCTTTATTTTTATTGGCATCAGAACTATTGGCAACTATTTGATAAATCTAGATTTGCTCCAAATATATTGAAAGAATAGGAGTTAAATTAGCAACCTCAGAACCTAAATTAAAGCTACTGTACAGGCTGATGATGTATTCACAATTACTCAGCCTAAGCACTCTTTAGTATATTGCTAATGGAATATATATGGCTTTGTGTTATACTAATGGATAAAGAAAAAAAAACTTCTAATGAGCTTAATAATGATATGAAAACAAAAGAAAAAGGAACAGTTTTCCCAGGGTTGTATTCAAACAATTCAATCAGCCAATGAAACTTTTTTTTAGACATTTGTGGTCCCATGACAATCAAAGTAAAAGACAGGAAAAACTACTTTGTAATGTTTACAGCCTGTCACTCAGAATGTACCTGCATCTAACTCTTAACCAATAAGAATGAAGTATTTGAGAAGTTCGAGTTGTTCTATACATATATAAAAAGTACATTCAACTGAAAAATAAAGAGATTCGGATCTGATAATAGGAGAGGGGGAATGATATCTCAGTTAGGAATTTAAAAAATACTTGAATCACGACAGCATAAAATATAAAACATAAAAAACATTAAGTTATAGCCCTGAACAAAAGAGTGTTGCGGAATGAAAGAATCAAAACTTGCAAAGCATGATTGATACAAGGTTACTAATCCATTTTTTTGTGATAAGGACTTAATATAACTATTTATCTGCAAACTGTTTATCAACAAAAACTGCAAATAAAATTCCATATAAGAATAGAATGGGATCAAACCCATCTGTTTCATCTAAAAGTATTTGACTAGGAGTGTGCTAACTAAATCGAAAATTACTGGCAATAATTTTCCAACTATAAATATAAACCCCATCTGACCTGGATAATCTGATTAAATTTTTGTCAATTTCAGCCAAAGAGAGGCTTGTCCATGATCTGTCTTTAGGATTGCACAAAAAACCCCAGATTTTAAATCAATAAAGGTGATATAACCACAGTTACCCAAAAATATATAATATTTTTCAGCTGAATGATTAGAATTAGACAACAGTCAACCTCTTCTTAATTCCTATTGGTTTATCACTCCAGATTTTCAATCTAAGAATTAAAATTTTGGCATAAAGTTTACCAGTGACAGCTAACATAATGATAGGTCTGTCATTGGAGGACTCATCCCTTTCATCCTTTTAAAAAAAATTGATGTTACAACAGCTTAAAACCAAATTATCCAGTCTATCTCAGGAAACAGAGCTGCCTACGAAAAAATTAACATTCAGAAAGTAGGTTTCCTCTTCTTTCTTTTTGTTCCTCTTAATTTGATCAGAGTAGTAGAATCAACAGCAGGTTTGGTTTTAGTTTCCAAGCCCAGATCCAGTTTTAGGCACTGTTGATTTTACCCATATTAATTATGGTGATGCTCAGTGGAAGCATAATTAAGTTGATGAAACTAACCTGGAGCTTTGTTCATTATTAAAATGAATTTTCTCTACTTTCAGTCCATATCACCCTTCCAGGAACATCACAAGCAGTGGCCCCAGAGTTGTTATAATTAAAATAAGAGCACCAGTAGGTTAATACTTGCAGAGCCAACCTAGAGCCTTGCTTGCTGTTATTCCTGGACCTGCTAATCCTCACTGCTGATTATCTTGAACCACAATTTTAGTAGTCTATTCTCCTTAGGAATCTGATATTTGTCTCAGCCTATTATGTATCTGTGAAGTGCTATCATCTTTCCCTTCTGCCCTTATAATTAAAAATACTGAGACATGCTGGAAATTGGAACATGGCAGCAGCACATCAATGTAATTCTGCTGCGGTTTTAATTATAAGAAAAGAAACTGGTTGGTGGACAGTCTTCACAATGCAGACTGAAGAAATGAAGGGAGAGAAGAGAATGAATGTCATCTTTAAAAAGTAGTAGATAATTAAAAGAAGTTGGTCCAGTTTCAACATTGGTAGTCTCTCTCAGTTGACCATTCATTTCTTTCTTCATTGTCTTCCTAAGTGACAGGGGTGTCTTTGGTTGGGGGTAGTGTGGGAGGTCTTGAAATCAGGCCAAAATTCAGGAATGAATTTTGAAATGTAATGAAAGAGTCACAAACCCTGATTGGGAGGGGGGGCTCTGAATGGAAGATAAATAAAGCAATTATAAAACTTAGCAACAGACTCACTTGCTAGAAATCTACTTTGAATGTTGTCCAAAGAAACATTCCCTCACTATTCCTCTCAGATAAAACTTAGAAGCAACTCTTAGGAAATCAAAAAGAAGCCCAGCAGCTCTTCCAAATGGGTGTCTGTATTTGAGTGTATTTGTGTTTGACTAAGCCCATGGACTAAGTCAAATGGCCTATTTACTATACGTTATGTCTGTGGGATGGAGGCATTAAGAGGAGACGCATCGTGTAACAACAAGCCTTTCTTTATTGTTCTCATCCATAACCAACAACTGCAAAAATGGCTTGCAGGCCTATTATAGTGTCCTATCCCCGGACAACATCAATCAATGATTGCAGAGGCTGTTTCCTGCCTTGTGCATGTGCGCAAGGCTGGAGACAGCCAGTCTGGTTCCGGGCAGCTTTTGGTCTGCCCAAGACCCTTTGCAACATTTCTGAGCCTGCTGAATGCTTCAGCAGGCTCAGGACATAACACTATAGATTAAATCTCTAGAAAGTTTTTGTGGAAGTAATGTTTCTTCTAGGCAATGAAGAAATCCAAACCTGCTTGGCACATATTTTGCATTAAAAGACTGTATTTATTTATTTAGTTAAGGCAATGGAACCTTAACCAGGAGACTACAATATTAATATAGAGTAGTAGTTTGGCTGCCTAAGACTGCTAGTCAGTTTGATTCATGCTCACCTGCTACCAGAAATGCTCCACACTCCAACTAGTTCCACACTCAGAAATGGCTAATGGTGTTCCGCAGCATCATCTGGGGCTTTTCTTTCCACCGATGTTGCATCATATTCAGGCATCACATTCAGGCAGGTCTGACACCGTTTGGGTTCGTATTTCTGCACAAAGCACCATTATTTTTCCCACTGAAGCAGTACCTAATTATCTACTTGCATGTATCATGCTTTCGAACTGCTGGTGCACAGACTTTCTCCAGCATCTTTTAAACAGTCGTGCCTCTTAAAAGGCTGGAATGGTATGTGGAAATAAGCTTGGGAGACAGGATGAAGAACCGCAACCTCAACAATGATCTGGTAAATGAAATCTTAGTGCAAAGTAGGCATGGGAATGGAAAAAGTACTGTACCTCAGAAGGGACTTGAACCTAGGTGTTCAGGAGAATAAAAGCAAGGGAGAGGAAAGTCCTTTCAGACTTGCAAGATTCTGTTACTATAACCTTACAATAAAGGTAGTAATGGTTGATGTTTCTTGTTTGGCCTACTGCAAAGAGATGATGAAGGCTAATATTGAAACCATTTCTGATTAAATTATCTTAGGTAATCATTTAGAACAACCTGTAACTTGAGGACCTCATATAATCTCTGGTCTCTGAAAATTGACAGCACAGTTTCCTGATATTTGTAAGCACAGTACCTATCAACACTGTAATATAAGTCCTAAAATTTACTTATGGTGGTAAAAAACAAAAACATTTTCCTCAAAATCCAAGTCTGGGAGGAATATACCGGTAATATGTGTGATCTAGTTTTATCCATGGAGGCCTGTAAAATTCAGCCTCTGGCTACTGAACAAATTGATGCACTCCTGATTTAGAAAAACCACCTTAGGAAAAAAAATGCTGCACTTATCATGAGTGGCCTAGAGAAGCCAATAAACTTACTTTAATACTATTGACCCACTTTTGTAGCTGGTTGTTATTCATTTCATTGAATACAAAGGACGTCTTTCTGCTTCTCTTACATTCTGATGTTTGAATTCTTTCTTGATTCATTGGACACTGGTTTTTCCTTTCCAAAAGATCAAATTCTGTATAAGTGCCAAAGGGTGCTATGTGGAAATGGCCACACACCCCTTCTTCAACATATTCAGTTTTATTTAGCTCAATGTTTCAATCTGATTTGACTCTTCCATATCACAAATGCTGGAGAAAAGCATAAATGATAAGAGGAGATTAGAAGTTGTATCTAATCTTACTCATTGCATCTGTATGCATACCAGAGTAAAAATATATGGGACATGTGCTGGGATAATTAATCAAATTCTTTATTAAGCTTTAGAAACAGTGTGAAACCATGCATAATGCATTTTTTTGTCCTTTGACTGCTGTTCAACTTATTTAAAGCCACAACTCTCTGATTAAACAACTCTATTTCTACTCACATTTTGTATTGAATTTGGTGGGAGGGGATGAAGATGAAGCTTTGCAGAAGTATTTGGAAACAATTTCAGTATGAAGCAGGCCATTGAATCTATCACTACATAAATAGATGATGCACAGCTGCAGGATACATGGAAAGCACCAACTCAGAGTGCGCTTTTATAATTTGCTTTTGCCACAATCTCCCTTGTAAAAATGTGGTGGAAGTGATAGAAAAGTGTAATCTGCTAAAACTTCAGTCAATCTTCCTTTCTGGTTCTCACTTTATGGCAGGCCCATGAAGCTAGTATATTTTGCATCATGATTCTTATTTTTTTTAATGATACAATTCTACTGTAGAAGTTAATAAGATCTTGGGAGGTGGGGACTACTTGGATAGGTGATCAAATTATTTGCAACCCACATGGCATGTGGGGCTGTCCCTGTTATCTTATAATTTTACTCGTATAACTTACTTGCTATGGATAACCTGAAAAGGATCAGTTAATTTATTTATTTTATTTTATTTTATTTAAAGCATTTATACAGCCACCCATTTTTCAGTCAACTCTGGTTGGTTCACAATCAAGGATAAAAAGACATATAAAATCATTTTTAAAACTATAAAACACAACCCTTAGACAAAACATAAAACATTAAAAACAACAAAAACCTGGAGCTAGTCTGTGCTTACATGCCATCCTCTAACCTTCTCCCAATGCTTGGAGGAAAAGCCAGGTCTTTGATACCTTAGGGAAGGCTAAAAGGGTGGAGGCCTGCCAAACTTCAAGGGACAAGATGTTCCATTGGGCAGGGGCTGCCACAGAAAATATACACTTTCTGGCTCCCATTAGATGACTATATTTTGGGGAAGGAACTATAAGCGCATCCATCCTATCTGACTTAGTAAGATGGGTAGATGTCCTTAGGGCAGTGCTTCTCAAATAGTGGGGCGCGCCCCCCAGGGAGGGCGCGAGGCTCCGTAAAGGGGGGCTCGTTGACCTCGGCAAATACTGTCATATTGGATTTCTAGATCGGATCATCCGACTCACTCGTAAGCGGCAGCCTGACGCAGAGGACAACATGACCGCCAACGCACGTGACACATGCAAAGGACCCGATTGGATAGACATGATGCTCTATCCTGATTGGCCAAACCTGCCCGTGTGACTTTTAGACCCGGAAATCGGTCCTCTGTACAGAAAAAAATTTTTTACAGTCGCGCGGGGGGCGCGAAATGTTTTCTTCTTCTTAGGGGGGCATGACAGAAAATAATTGAGAAGCATTGCCTTAGGGAAAGATGGTCTCATAGATAGCCTAGCCCTCTGCACTATAGCGCTTCCATACACTTTCATGATGTAGAGATCTGCTTAGCTTCAATCAGAGTAAAAAAGTCTACACAAATACAAATCTCTTCCATTAGTCAAATCCAGAAAAATCTCAAAATCTGTACTAATAAAGGAATATACATCTGGCAATTCTTTTAGTTCTGGGGACTACTCAATAGCCATGCTATTTGCATCATAATGGACACACACTCATTTATACATACACACAAGTTTATATAAGAACCATTTGCTTGCCTCAGTTGCACATACATACAACACTTATTTATTTACTCATATATCCACTCCCATAAAAATGTGGAATATATACAGCAAACTCTCACAGTTAGTACTTGGCAACAAAAGCATTCTTGAGTACAAGACATCATCGGTGTTAACACAGACCTAAAATGTAATTGCATTCAATTCCCAATTCATACCTCAGGTTCATTAAAAGTAAAGACAGCCTCATGTTGAGCTGAGCTCTGGTGAACAGATGGACATGTCTACATTGTGTTTTTGGCAACAATATGGAAGTGGTTTGTCATTGTCTTCTTTCAGGATGCTTTCTCAACTTCCCACTCTAGCCTACAGCTCTGAGAATTCTTGGTGATCTCTCATCCAGATGTGATTAGGCTTGTTTTTTTTTTTTTACTGATTTACCAGGGTTAACTGGTTTGGCTAGAAGTTGGCACATCCTGATGAACAGTTGTTGTTGTTTGTTGTTATTATTTATTTAATATGTATCCAACCTTTTTATTCTAATGAGTATTCACCTACAACCCTTTTTTAAACAAAAAAGTTAAAAATTAGAATTTAAAGTTGGTATAATTAAGGTAAAGAATCCATGTTCCAGTCTTGCCTTAGGCATGAAAGCCAACTGGCTGACTTTGGGCCAGTCACTCTCAGCCTAAGAAGAGGTTATCTTAGATAACTGCATGGGCTTGTCTAAGTAGTCATTGGGAGTCAATCCTGCCTGGAAGGAAAAAAAAATCAACATTGATGGTTGCTCAGTAGTGTTAGAAGCTGAGTGATTGGCTACTGGTTCCAAAATGTAAACAATGTCAGAGGCTAAGCAAACCCAGAGGAGGAAGTTAAGTATGTACACACTGACTGCTGGGATGGGAGGAAGGGACCTGAGAATTGCAGTAAAGTCAGGGTGGCTCCCAATGCTAATGCTGCAGCTAGCACAGCCATCAGCTTTGGTGAGCAGTGTTGGGGCATTATTATGTACTATTTATTAAATGTATATGCCACACATCTCACTGTCAAGTAACTCTGGGTGGTTCATGCAATGTCCATCTTTTGAAATGGATGTGGACATACTCTTCCCCCAGAAACATGGATTTTGTTTCTGCTTCAAACATGCAGAGTCCTTTGGGATTGGGCGGCATATAAATAAAATTAAATACAAATACAAATACAAATGCATGCAGAAATTTCAGTCTGAGCATTTGTGGATGAATTCCATAGGCCTCTGTCCAATTATTCAAATAGTTTATTTACAATTTATTCAAAATAAATAAATGTTGAGTGAAATCTAACATCAAAAAAAAATATTCCTGCTACCGAATAATTGGTCTGCATGAAGGCTTTCTTTCAGTCAGAGATGATTAATAATTTCCCACAGGTATTCTTCAGAGTTAACGCACAATCTGGAAACATGTCCATGGTTTGTGTTGGTATCAAACAACATTTGCATTGTTTATCTATTTTCTAGGAATATTATAATCTAACTTTCAATAGGCAACCTGATTAGTATTATTAAAAAGAAAAAACACAAACACCACTTTCCTCTATCACCAAAAGAAATCCAAAGACGCATATCAATATTGAAGTGCAATGGCAAATGGTAACTGTCCCTCAAAGCATCATATTCACCCTCCAAAAACGGTTTGAAAGTTTACGGAAATCAACTCAGCTATCGTGGATCAGTCATGGGAAGTTTTCTGGCATGAAAAGACTGCAGATTTGTTTTTCAGATGGTTCCTTTAGCCATGCAGTAAATGAGTGGAGGGGAAAGGGGGACTGCAATCTCTGAACCTGCCGTCAGACAACCAACCACACATGCATAGATCTCTATGCATTTGCTGGTAAGTAGGAATCAGGTGCTTATAGTATGTGGGTTGACATGTCATGTACTATAGTCTGGACCAGGGGTGGGCAACTATGGCCACTTTTATGATCTGTGCACTTCAACTCCCAGAATTCCTGAGCCAGCCATGCTTGATATGGGATTCTGGGAGTTGAAGTCCATAGGTCATAAAGTGGCCATAGTTCCCATCTCTGGTCTGGACTCTTAGAGACCTGGAGATGGGGCAAAGGATATGTGATAACCTTAGGAACAAGGACAATAGTTATAGCTCCTGTGTGGATATTTATCATGTGCCTCAAGGCAATTTCTAGACTGGGAAGCATCTATCATACGCACATAAGATACTTTTAAGATATTCTCTCATCCTTATTTTTCTGCTTCTCAGCAGGAGATTGTGTTTCCGGCACAGTCTGAATAAGTAATTTTGGAAGGGAACAGTACTCTGTGTTTTTCTGTGTAGGCAGGATTCCATAATTGGAATGAATCACCATGTGGAAATGAGATTTTGGGAAAAAAAAATCAAGTTGTATTTGCAGAGAGTCCCAGATCAATGTACAGCCTGTTTGCCAATCATGGCCTCTCTGCATCAAAACCTTCTTACAGATGATACGATTGCTTGTGGAATAAATATTATATATATATATCCTTAATGGTTGTAAAAATACGAATCCCGGGCATATTTATTCAATTTATTCAATTCCCCCCCCCCAAGCCCCACTCTGAGGACGCTGGCAGAGGACCAGCGAAAGCTAAGTTGTTTTAACCTTGTATATAACTGTTTTTATTGTTTTAAATATTGTTTTAACAATAAATAACTGGAGTATACTCTTCCCAGAGATCGACGATTGCATCATTGAATATATATATATATATATATATATATATATATATATATATTGTGTGTGTGTATCTCCCCCAGATATAAATGTACACTTTCAGTCTTTTTTGGTAGTTTTCTGAACAGATATCAATTTTATATGAGTTAAAACTATGTGCTTCCCCTGGGCTTAAAACCATACAATTAGGCATATTATTGTCCATAGGACAACCTTTTAAAATTATGTTTTATATGGCTGCACTGTGAGAGGGGGAAATGTATAATCACAGGAGTGCTGGTAGAATGCAATTGCCAGAATCTAAATTCATAGTAGCCTGGGCTGTACCACAACATAAACGAGCCTGCAAAGGGAAGATTAGATTAGAACTCTGCATGTTTTTTATTTCATCCTACAACATTCAGTAGTTAGTTGGAATGTGTAAAATAGTGGATTTTGGTCCCTGGAACATATGTTCTTTTATTCTTACTTGAGTGGGTGTTCTAGGAATGGTTCTTCCATTTCTGGGGAAAAAAATCCAGAATAGGAAATTATATCCAATGCTTTGGATGTGCTCCAGCCCCAAAACAAAGTAATGTTGGGCCTGTGGTGATTTGGCAATGGAAACTCCAATCAGAACAGGCCAATGCAGGGGCAATGCTTCCCAGTGTATTTTCCAGAAGAAGAGAGCCAGCAGAGAAAGAGTTGGGGAGATAGAGGTGAAGATGGAGGTGGAAGTCCAGTCTCAGAGGGATTCAGCTTAAGAACAATCCTATCTGTCAGGGAGGCAGGGTTAGGAACAAGTTTAATACCAGAGCAGGCAAGCATTGCCTGTGAACCTGTCTAGAATCCAAGCATTGCCTGTGAATCTGTCTAGAATCCATTTAAAGACACTTAACAAAAGTCAATGCACTGAGACTGCTTTGGTCGCACTGACCGATGACCTCTGGCGAGCCCAACATAGGGGTCATTCCTCTATCCTGGTGCTTCTTGACCTCTCAGCGGCTTTCGATACCATCGACCATGGTATCCTTCTGCGTCGTCTCGGAGAGGTGGGGGTGGGCGGCACCATATTGCGGTGGTTCTCCTCCTACCTCTCTGACAGGTCGCAGTCGGTGTTGGCGGGCGGACAGAGATCGACCCCTAGGCGCCTCGATTATGGGGTGCCTCAGGGCTTAGTCCTGTCCCCCCTCCTTTTTAACATCTACCTGAAACCGCTGGGCGAGATCATTCGGCGACACGGGGTGAGGTATCATCAGTATGCGGATGATACCCAATTGTATATCTCCACCCCGTGTCCTTTCAGTGAAGCAGTCGATGTGATGTGCCGGTGCCTGGAAGATGTGAGGGTCTGGATGGGGGTGAACAGGCTTAGACTCAACCCTGACAAGACCGAATGGCTCTGGGTCTTGCCCCCCAAGGGTCATCCTGATGGTCCATCATTAGCCCTGGGGGGTAAATTTACCTTCCTCAGTGCAGGCACGCAACTTGGGTGTCCTCCTGGACTCACAGCTAAATTTGGAACAACATCTATTGGCTGTGGCCAGGGGGACCTTTGCCCAGGTTCGCCTGGTGCACCAGTTGTGGCCTTATTTGGACCGGGAGGCTCTACTCATGGTCACTCATGCCCTTTCACCTCAAGACTGGATTACTGTAATGCGCTCTACATGGGGCTACCCTTGAAGAGCGTTCGGAGGCTGCAGTTGGTTCAGAATGCAGCTGCGAGAGCGATTGTGGGTGCACCAAGGTACACCCACGTGTCACCTATCCTCCGTGAGCTGCACTGGCTTCCTGTGGGTCTCCAGACGCAATTCAAGGTGTTGGTTATCACCTTTAAAGCCCTTCATGGCTTAGGACCAGGTTACTTACAGGACCGCATACTGCCGCATAGTTCCCAGAGACCGGTGAGGTCCCACAGATTGGGCCTCCTTCAGGTCCCGTCGGCCAGACAATGTCGGCTGGCGGGCCCTCGGGGAAGGGCCTTTTCTGTGGTGGCTCCGACCTGGTGGAATCAACTTCCCCCCAAAATTCGAACTACTCCCACCTTGCCGGCCTTTAAGAAAGCCATTAAAACTCTCCTGTTCCAGCAGGCCTGGGGTTGATGTCCCCGGGGGGGCCGGGATACGACTGGACATGCTGTATGAATGCACTTATTTTATTGTTTTATCGTTATATTTATTGTTTTAATTTTGTACGCCACCCTGAGTCCCTAGGGATTGGGCGGCATATAAATTTTATTAATAAATAAATAAATAAATAAATGTGTTCCTTGTTTAACCAAGTGATTCCATTGCCCCTTTCTTCTCCACCTAGTCATGTTGCCTGAAAAACAAAGAACTAAAGGTTGAAAAGAAAATAATGTCTAATCCAGAAAAGGAGTTAGTGGCAACAGCAAGACAAATAGAATCTGCAGAACTCTCCCAGAGTTAATGGGCTTTTACTTAACTTTAAACAACAAAAAGATTATAGGAAAAAGACACCCACAACCAGGAGCATATGCAGCTGGATCAGTCTGTTATTTTCCTCCACCATTTCTGCTTTCCATAGTGAATGTTTAAGTTTACAATTTTGGTGAGAAAGATGAAAAGCAGATCTAGGAATGTTGGAGATGTGCTTTAGCAGGTGCCTAGCTCTGTTGTCGAGACAGATGATCCTCCAGCACTGCTGAGCATGTTTTGGATGCAAAATGTATGTTTTCATTCAACAGGCATCCTTTGTGGGTTTCTTGTACTTTGCTTATGGCAAGTTGTACACTATGGTACACTGATTAATTTCCGGA
The DNA here is from genome assembly GCF_016545835.1 of Crotalus tigris. Lineage (NCBI taxonomy): Eukaryota > Metazoa > Chordata > Lepidosauria > Squamata > Viperidae > Crotalus > Crotalus tigris. The sequence continues at coordinate 5,116,121 of NW_024100609.1, read as the reverse complement.
GCCCCAATAGATGGATGGTCTTGGCTTGGAGCACGTTCTTGGTCAGTAACAAGTTCTATTACTAGGCTACTACGCACAGTTAAGAAGGATAATGAACCTTACCCTTATCCCAAAGTGTAATTTTGCTGCTGGTCTCATTGCCCTTGTGTTACTTCTGCCCCTGAAGAATTGCCCCCAAGACCCTGTTGATATAATAATAATAATAATAATAATAATAATGACGACGATGATGATGATGATGATGATGTTGAAAGGGACCTTAGAGGTCATTGAGGAACCCTACACCATTTCAGACAAATGGCTGCCAGTCTCTTCTTAAAAACTTCCAGTGTTGGAGCATTCACTGCTTCTGGAGGCAGGTTGTTCCATTGGTTAATTGTTCTAACTATCAGGAAGTTTCTCCTTAGTTCTAAGTTGCTTCTCTCCTTGATCAGTTTCCATCCATTGCTTCTTGTCCTGCCTTCAGGAGCCTTGGAGAATAGCTTGACTCCCTCTTCTTTGGGGCAGCCCCTGAGATATTGGAACACTGCTATCATATCCCCCCTCGTCCTTCTCTTTGTTAAACTAGACATACCCAATTCCAGCAACCGTTCCTTATATGTTTTAGCCTCCAGTCCCCTAATCATCTTTGTTGCTCTTCTTTGTACTCTTTCTAGAGTCTCAGCATCTTTTTTACATCGTGGTGACCAAAACTGGATGCCGTATTCCAAGTGTGGCCTTACCAAGACATTGTAAAGTGGCCAAATTGTACCCCTTTGATGTTGCACTCAACAGGGACATGGTTGCATTTGAATGCTGTTTCCACCACTGTGTTTACCTCCTTCCCCTACAGATGTCACTGCAAGTGAAATAAGAAAGATGGAGAAATAATCACTCCATGTAGTCCATGTCAAGAGACAAACCTGGATTTGCTCAAATTATTCCCGCACCCTGACCATCACACAACAGCCACATGTCTGATAAATCTGATCTGAGATGATGCATAGTGACTGAAGAAATTTCATTTAAACAGAAGCAATTCTTGTAGAGGTAATACTGTTGTTAGTTTAATTTCCTTGGAATTGGTGTATCTGACATAGTTTATTAACTGTTCTAAAGTGGTTAAAATTATAGACAAAGATTATTGTGAAAGTGAAGCCCAAGGACTAATATCATTGAACATAGTTTTCAGTAATGGGCTGTTTGAAATGCTGCTGCTGTAGCAGTTGTGTAAGAGACATAAGCAATTCATGACCTTCCAACAAAGATTTGGGAAGAATTGCAGTAAGCTGGAGCACCTAGGAAAAGGAATAATAAACCACAAAAGATGCTGAGTTTTGCCCAAGCTGAAGCCAGTAGTTCAGGCTTTCAAGTCAAACCAACAGTTTCCAGAGAGAGATAGCTGTGATAATCTGTTGAAGCAAAAAGACCACATCATTCCAGACAAACATGGGTATTTTATGGATTGCAGGTATACTGTATTTTTTACATTGATGATGATACAGCCAACTGATCACATCAAGAATAAACCTTCCTTGTGCTGTACTAAAGGAAGCTGCCAAAAGACTTCTTAGTTATTCTGAAAAATTCAAAATATTTGTGCTTCCATATTGCCAATTAATGTGCTTTGCCAATTAAAAAAATATGCTGGGATGAAGAAAATGTTTTTTTTTTTTTACTTCTTCCTTCAGCATTACTTTGGAATGCTTAAGAAACTGAAAACACCAAATCATCAATCGCTTATTTACATCTGTAAACAGCTTGTTTAACATTTTAAAGCCCCGTGAAATAATTTGAAGAGGAAAAAATTATTAAAAGCTAATGATCCTTAGTTTCTTGAGTTTCTTGTTAAAAAGGAGATATAAAATGAAGCCCTGGCTATCTAATGATAGCATAATTGGGGAATTGCAATTATGAAAAATATCAACATATCCTCACATTGTTTCTGAAATATCTATTCCCCCTCTCAGAAATATCCAGAAGTTGAAGATTCTGCTAATAACTCGGCTATTATTAATTAACTCTAGTTATTTTTATTGCCATTTGCTACAATACCCAGGAGGAAATGGACAAAACATGCAAAACAGGAATCTCCACGGTAAAATACACCCAAATCAGAAAGATTGGAAAATGGACAAGCTGATCATCTGGAAGTGCCTCAAAAATGAGCTCTCCCATTTTTTCTTTAATATGTTGGCTTTCCTGGGCTCAGCTTCACATCTTGTTTGCTGTGGCTGAAAAACACCTTATCTTCTCCTCTTCTTCATCTCCTCCCTAGTTGACTATTGAAACAATCTAAAGTCATCTTTAGGTGTGCAGTTTGAGAAGCTTTTTTTTTTCTTTTCCTGATAGAAAACATATCATGTAGACAATCTAAGGAAATTGGACATGATGAGGTCAGGCTCTGATCTGATCCACTCTTATTGGTCTGACAGGAATGCCAACCCCCCTCCCTATCCAATCACCATATCTAGGCAAATTAGGGTCCTTTCATCTTGGTTGGAGAAGAAAGTGAACCTCTGGCTAAATTCCATTTCTTTTGAGATATGATTATCTATCAAAAGATTGACAGACACATATCAAATGAAATAGACTTAAATATTAAATCACAAATGTAGTGGTTTAAAATACAAATCCCTTCAAGGTGTTCTGTTGAGGAGAGTGGTACAAAGCTGTGGGATGCCAGCTCTTCTCCATCACAAATTTTCTCTACTCCTTTCAGTTGAGATTTCAATATGACAGCAGGTAAATGATAATTATGACAATGCTGAGAGCTTTGAAGATGTAGACACAGGAATAGCTTTGCCATGAGGGAGGACAGGAGATCATCCACCAACCACTGTCCTGAAACTGCCTACCTAAAATTGAGGGAAAATGAGCTCCCTGCTCATCCCTGTCCCTGAGGTATGGTGAAGATAGTCTGTGAGAACATTGCTATATGTGTCTGAAGAAAATTATGTGGGAAGCAGTTCACAACTCTGAAAGCAAAATGAAGACACATCAAAGGCTGTCTTCTATCAGAATCTATTGATTTTAATGTTCTATGGTTAGGACCATAGAAGCATGAAGAGGCCTCCAGTCTGGTAGCTCTTCTGCACAAAGGTGGATACAGTAACTGACTGTATACATTTAGTAGGGGAGTAATTATGATAAATCTTCTCTATATACAAGCATTCACGTTGGAGCTACATGGGCTGGGACCATATGGGTTGGGAATTAGATGATTGATCAGAAAAAAATAACATATCCACTGAACTGAACTGGTATTTTCAGGTATTACCTGAAAATAGATATTACCTATATATTAAAATAGGTAAATATTGCACAATTGCTTAATGATCTTTTAACATATTTGAACAGGTTTTAAAATAAAGAATTACATTTAAAGGAGAAAGAGAGTGCTAAAATGCACTTAGAAGAAAGTTTGAGAAATACAATATGTTGTTTGGTTATTATATTATATATTATTATATTATATATTATTATATTATTAATTATTATATTGTTTATTATTATATTGTTTATTATTCTATTCTATTCTATTCCTTTTTTAATTTTAGTACTATTGCATCAATGTTTTAATACCAGTTTTTTTTTTTAAAAAAAGAAGAAAATACACAGTTGGACAGGCAACTATGCATAAATTAAAATATATTTTTTTTAAAAAATGAATTTGTTAACGGATTGTCAGATCTGAAAAAAAGGGTAACTCTACTTTTCAAGAGAGAGAAGCCAACAACATAGGCTGCAGATTATGAGGACTATGAAGGGGTAGCGAATCTTTTGTTGTTTATCCACTATTACATTTTTGCTGCCATGATTGGGGACAAGTGCTGAAGGGATTTTTTTTTTTGGTTCACACAACTTTCACAGCTGGAGGGGGAGATCCCATACTTAAATTGTGATGAGAGCTGAATGGGGACAAGTTCACTGAAGCCTTTTCATACATTAAGTCAAGTTTCCTTCAAAGTGAAGGAAGAGTATCATTCGAATTTTACTAAATACATGCTTAGTGAAATAATGAAACCTAACCCTACCTTAAGCAAGCTATATATTTTGTGTAGGGAGTACAGCTCTGAACCATATAGGGATGCCACATATTTAAATTTCATCCCCTGACAAATCCTCACATTTAGAAACAGTATTTTTAAATGCAATGCTGGCTGGGGAATTCTGGGAGTTAAACTCCACATGTCTTATATTTGCCAAACATTGAATTAAACAAAGGACTCTTTCTGACTGAATACTTGAGGAAATATGAGATTAGGGAACATAAAACACAAAGGAATTTTGCTACTTTAACTTAGATTTTTCTTCACCCTACTTTTACTACCAGTTTTGTTTGAAAGAGCCTACCTATTTTCAAAGACTTCGCCCCCATCTCCAGGAGAAACAAACAGGGTCTTTTGCATCTAGAGAATTTTTGCCTGCTCTTCCCAAAATCCTTCTAGGAGGCTATTAATGAAAAGATTAAGATAGAAGCTTACATTGAGATTTCCTTTCATTTTACCTCATGAATAACCCTGTGAGGGAAATTGGGCAGAGGACAAATGAAGAGTCCAAAGTAAGTCCAGTGAACTCACAGTCTCCTGTTTTCTAGCCTGGTCTCTTAACACCAAACCAAACTGGCTCTCTCACTACACCATATCATAGATTTAATTCATACAGCACGTAGCTGAAAATTAATTGCATTTTTTGTGTGAAATTGGGCAACCTAGGGATTGCTTTCTTGCAGGTTTGTTGTGTTTTCCTGTGTCTGACAAGTAGAATCCTCTCTTGCTCCTTTTACACCTGTTGGGTCCATTCTCATTCTTCACAATCAGTATCTTAGTAGAACTTCATGAGGCAGCTCTTACCTGTTGTTTCAGAAAATATTATGTCCCAAACTATAAAGATGTCCAATCAGTCACAGTTGATGATATGTGACAGAACTGCTCTGACCATTAATATCATTGTGGGATTACTGAACTCACGACTTGATTTTACAAATGCCAAATGTCTTCCTGGGAAATATCATCTACACTTCTCAAGATGGAACCCAGATTCTATTTTAAGGATGCCAAGTCGATATCCTTCACTTAAATGAAAAAAAAATATGGACTGTGGTCTGGTTCACACATATGCATTTATCACTTCATTATGTCACCACAAATCACATTATCATATATTACAACTTCAGTCTCGTTTAATACTGTTCAGTGAACACTGTTGAAGTATTCGTTTGCCAGCAATTCTGAGGAGAAATCAAATTAATATTCATGATAAATGTATGATGTTTGCAGTGATAGCTGTGTAGTATTGCAACTCAAGTCATCAAGTCATCTCTCAAAGCAGTCTTTTTATCTGGTCAAACAACTTTCTTGTTTTAAATAATCTTTCACACCACTAGTGAAACTTTGAAGTTAGACCTTTTGCTATTCTCCTGGTTTTGGTAGGTCACGAATTCAAAAGTATATACCCTTCCAAGAATGTTGAATGTTAAATGGGAACTAATATAATTACGGAGATATGAGCTACTCAATAGGCTTTTCAACTCCGTTGATTTAGATACAAGAGGATTAGAAATGTGCCTTTCACATCTCTTAAGAATAAGGTTTGAAAAATTTCTCTTTGACTGTATCACACCCTTAATATTTATAACATTTTCCCCCTAAGTGTACAAGGCAATTCACTTAAAGTTTATGAACTGTTTCATTAAATATTGGGCTAGCTCAAATAGGAACATCAGTTGCTCCAGATTATAGAGGGACCAACATTAAGAGATGAATAGTAGGTGGGGAAGAAGACTGCTTATTCACATTGCCCAATTGCTTCAACCATTTTTGGATGGAAGAAATGAACAAAGGACCTGCTAGTAATCTACTACCCACTTTCAAAGGAAACATTTTTCTGCTGCACTTCTACATTATGGAGAGCACCTGTCCATTTTGAAGTTTCTGGATTAATAGGAATGGATGGGTGAGCAGAGATAAAATGAAAATGTTGGCAGTTTCCTCCCCTCCAACAGTTTTGTGCTTCAACTCCTAATGAAGCTCACCAGTAAGAACAGATGCAAAGAGCTATGAGAGTGGCATTCCAAAATATTTGCATAAAGGGAGCAAATAGACCCTGAATGCATGGCTCAGGGTATGTTACTTTAAAACAGTTAGCAGCTAAGTTTCCCCCTTCTTCTTTATTACTCCAGAATAAGCGCAAGATCTCAATCCACTTGGAGATACTAATTTTCATGGAACATTTTATGGCAGGGATGGATGGGGGCCTGTAATTGACCTTGCCAACAACAGATCCTCATTGTGCCTGGATAGAAGCAAAATTAAAGCAAAAAATAAAAAATAAACCACCTGATGCCCCATCCCATGTTAAATTCTCACCCATGCTTTCTCTTGATTATAAGAAAAGCATTGCTGTGTTGTTACATCTTTAAAATAATATATTTCTTGAGCATTATTTCAGATGAGGTGGAACTGAGTCTCGTAGCTCAGTTAGCCAATAATATTGTTCTCTATCCTCTTTGAACTTTGTGCTTCCTTGGAAGGGTTGTTCACATCCTGAAGAAATTATTACATTTGGCCCTCACCCAATTAAATGAATCAATTGATTTATTTTGTTTCACATATTCTTATCTGTAAATCTTTCACTTCTCTGTCAGTCACCTTTTGTAAACAGATAAACAAGTCCACATGAAAATTCATGTTTTCTTTCAAAACAATATATATATTTACATATCTTTCCTTCTAGCAAAGAAACCTATTCACACATTTGGACAGCGTGAATCTGGTTAATTTGTAATCTGCAATTAAAAGTTATCCCTTCATTTTCCACTTTTTTATTATTTAGGTTAATAAATGAATTTACTTATTTTAAACCAGGAGTCACCTATCTGGGTGGCAATATAAATTTGTTTAATAAATAAATAAAATCTGAATCTTTGCTACTTCTTCTGTACAATGACAGCTCTTGGATCATGTTTTGTTTCCCAATACCTAAATTTAAAACGACATGAACATCATCTCTTCTTTCTGGAAAAAAACACATCCAAAAGTGCACCTTAAAAATTTTTGGCTTGATATTTCATATCCCTTTTTTACACACTAGTCGTATTCATGGCATACCATGTAACCCTTACCTTCTTAGTTGGGGCAGCAAATACCAACTGGTAAATATGAGAAAGGGTTAGGAGAGGAGCAGGGTATCCTTTTTCTCATTCATTCTTGCATCTGAATGAGTGATAAGGAGAAGCAAATGCTGGTTCTGAAATGTGTCTCAGAGTGTTAGAGTTACCTCTCAGTTCCAACAGCGGGGTCAAAGGATGCAAGAGCTCTCGAATTTGCATTAAAATGTAGCATTAACAATCCAACTGCATTAAATTACTTTTTAAAAACATGAAAAGGAAATAGTGCTTGATTGCAAGTATCCAACGGAATGTACATAATCAGAGGTGAAGACAGACAGAATGTGGTGAGAGGGGTGAAAGTGGTCTGAAGATGAATGGTCTGACATACAAATTTGTGAAAGAGCAAATCTCTCAGCCACTTCTAACATCTTTCGAAGGCTGTTAAGGAAGAATGAATCAAATATATTTTCAGGCTATTTGCATACATTTACTAATAAGTCCTTTCTATACTGAATTATTTTTTCTTTGTTTGAAGGAATATCTGTACTTGAAAATGCATTTTCAGATTTAAGTTTCATCATTGGCCCCATTCTTAAGAACCATTAGATACCAATAGCAATAGCACTTAGACTTATATACTGCTTCATAATGCTTCACAGCCCTTTCTAAGCAATTTACAGAGCCAGCATATTGTCCCTAACAATTTGGGTCCTCATTTTACTGAGCTTGGAATGATGGAAGGCTGAGTCAACCCTGAGCCAGTGAGAATCAAACTGCTGTCAGTGGGCAGAGTTAGCCTGCAATACTGCATTCTAACCACTGTGCCACCACGGCTCTTATTATTTATTCTTATTATATAGATCAAAAAATGCTAGAGACAGAGTTTTTAAGGAGCAGCCCATATCTATTGAATGAAATCTATTTTAAAAACCTGTTTTAATTTATATTTATGCTCATATTTAATTTGCAGCTTGCTTTTACAATTTACTCTTTTCTAACAACTTGGTATTCTTGCTATTGGTTGGCTTATCTTTATATTGCTAACTTTGTTTCTCTGTGCTGTCTCAGTATTTTTTTAAATGGACTTGTGTGTTCTAGATTAAATTATTTTTAATAAATTTAATAGGCTGTTAGCCACCTTAAAAGGGGAAACTTCAAATAATGTATAAATACAACAGATCATTTAATTAAATGAACATCTATTCTTTTTAAAAAGTAGATGAATCATGCATAAATAGGGCCTGTAAAGCCTTTTAAAATATTTTTCTCATTCAATTTCTCTGAAAATATGAATGTCAACCAGAGCATCTCTAATCTGAATGCCAGATGTATCAATGTCAGAGCAAAGCCTTCTGTATGACAGCATAAGCAACGTTGCAGAACAAATTTTATTTCCACTTTAGAAAGCAGGCCAAGGTCTCACAGCTCTGAGAAAATTTTAGATTCTCGATATCTTCCATCTTGGCCTCACCCTGCCCCTAAGATACTTCCCTTGAGATCTTTGACTGGAAAAAAATGTTTTAAAAAACTGAAGGATGTTTCAGCATGAATATCCCCTCCACAGAAGAGATGGGGGGGGAATCACTATTCAATGGCCCCAGAGATAGCAATAGCAATAGCATTTAGACTTATATATCACTTCACAGTGCTTTACAGCCCTCTCTTAGTAGTTTTACAGAGTCAGCCTATTGCCCCCAACAATCTGGGTCCTCATTTTACCAACCTCAGAAGGATGGAAGGCTGAGTCAACCTTGAACTGGTGAGAATCGAAGCTAAACAAAAGATTTGACAATCAGTTACCAGGTAATAATGATAATAGAAAGTTAGAAGAAGAAGTCATTTTGTCACACTAAAAGCATTCACCAAATATCAGCTTAATAATAATAATAATAATAATAATAATCTGGAAGCAGATATGGGATAACCCAAAGAAATACAACAAGGATGCGGCTTGGTTAAAAGAGGTGGATGCAAATAAAACAGAAGTTGAAATGAAGGAACTAGTAATAACAACAAAAATGGTAGAAAAAAGAGCAAAGAAAATCAAAAATTGGTCAGCACCAGGTGAAGATGAACTGCATGGGTTTTGGTTGAAACATCTAACTGTTATACACCCACTCATTGCCAAACAGTTCAACAATATACTACAAGGAGGAGAAATTGAAAAGTGGCTAACAACTGGGAAAACCTACCTAATAATGAAAAATCCAGCAAAAGGGGCAACACCAGGTAACTACAGGCCAATTACCTGCTTACCAACAACTTTCAAATTACTAACTGGTGTAGTAGCTGATGCAGTGCAACAGCATCTAGTTGAAAACAATCTCTTTCCACCTGAGCAGAAAGGAAACCGCCCCAATAGCAGAGGAACAAAAGATCAACTCCTAATAGACAAAATGATCTTGGAAAACTGCAAGAGAAGGAAGACCAACCTGAATGTGGCATGGATTGACTACAAAAAGGCATTTGACTCTCTGCCACATGATTGGATAATAAAGTGCCTAGAAATAACAGGAGTCAGTAGAAACATCAGAAAATTTGTGCAAAGATCGATGGCACAATGGAAGACACAGTTGCAGATCAATGGTGAGAGGCTGGGAGAGGTTAATATCAAGAGAGGAATATTTCAAGGAGATTCATTATCACCATTACTATTTGTTATTGCACTGTTTCCTCTGTCAACAATACTGAATAACTCAGGACATGGCTATCAAACATCAAAAACATCTGCCAGACTATCCCACCTCCTTTATATGGATGATCTGAAGCTGTATGGAAAAACATCATCTGAAATAGAATCGCTGCTCAACACTGTCCGTATATATAGCCAAGATATTGTAATGGAGTTTGGCTTGGACAAATGTGCCACACTTACTATCAAACAAGGAAAAATAGTGAAAACTGAAGGAATCAAGATGCCCCACGAAAATAACATTAAGAGTCTGGATGAGGAAGAGTACTACAAATACTTGGGTATCCTTCAAGCTGACAACATCAAGCACACTGAAGTCAAGAAAAAGATTAGAGGTGAATACATCAAGAGAGTGAAGAAGATCTTAAAATCCAAACTCAATGGAGGAAATACCATAAAGGCAATCAACACCTGGGCAATCCCAGTCATTAGGTACACAGCTGGAATAGTGGACTGGACTCAAGCAGAACTAAAAGCAATGGATAGGCAGACCAGAAAAATAATGACAATGAATCATGCCCTTCATCCACGCAGTGACATTGATAGACTTTATCTACCAAGGCAAATAGGTGGGCGTGGAATGCTACAAGTACATCAGATGGTTGAAGAAGAAAAAATGGCTTTGGAAGAATATCTGAAGAACAATGATGAAGATGCACTGAAATTAGTATATCAGGAAGGCTTACTAACTACTGGAGAGACCAAACTGGCCTACAAGAAAGACCAAATGAAGAACAGAATAGAGGCATGGGAAGACAAAGCACTACATGGCCAATACATGAAAAAAATAGCTGGGAAAGCAGATAATAATAAAACCTGGCAATGGCTAAGAGCAGGAAAATTGAAGAAAGAGACCGAGGGACTAATTCTGGCTGCACAAGACCAAGCCTTAAGGACAAATGCATACAAAGTCAAAATTGAGAAGACAGCAACAGACAGTAAGTGCCGCCTATGCAAAGAAGCTGAAGAAACAGTGGACCACTTGGTAAGCTGTTGCAAGAAGATTGCACAACTGATTACAAGCAGCGGCATGACAAAGTAGCAACAATGGTGCATTGGAAGATCTGCAAAAAATATCATTTGCCTGTAAGCAAAAACTGGTGGGATCATAAAATAGAGAAAGTCATAGAAAATGATAAAATTAAACTGCTCTGGGACTTCAGAATTCAAACAGACAAGCACCTGCAACATAACACCCCAGACTTAACAATTGTCGATAAGAAAGACAAAAAAGTCTGGATAGTGGACGTGGCAGTGCCTGGAGATAGCAGAATAGAAGAGAAAGAACTGGAGAAGATAACAAAATACAAAGACCTACAAATAGAAATAGAAAGACTGTGGCAAAAGCAAGCAAGGGTAGTACCAATAGTGATAGGCTCCTTGGGTGCAATCCCAAAACAACTGGAGCACCACTTGAACACCATTGGCATTGACAAATTCGCTATTAGTCAATTGCAAAAGGTGGCCTTATTAGGAACTGCTTCCATCCTGCGACGATATCTGTAATACCACCAAACATCCACATCTGCCTATCCCAAGTCCTGGGTAAGGACTCGATAGGTAGACAAAATGCCAAATCCAGTCTGAACATCTGGCTGACTGTGCGATGATCGATATAATAATAGTAGTAGTAGTAGTAGTAGTAATAGTAGTAGTAGTAAAGTAGTAGTAGTAGTAAAGTTGGAAGGGATCTTGGAGGTCATCTAGTCCAACCCCCTGCTCAGGCAGGTAACCCTATACCATTTTGGACAAATGGCTGTCCAGTTTCTTCTTAAAAACTTCCAGTGTTGGAGCATTCACCGCTTCTGGAGGCAGGTTGTTCCACTGATTAATTGTTCTAACTGTCAGGAAGTTTCTCCTTAGTTCTAGGTTGCTTCTTTTTTTGATTAGTTTCCATCCGTTGCTTCTTGTCCTGCCTTCAGGCGCTTTGGAGAATAGCTTGACTCTATACTGTACTTGACACCACTAATTTTGCACAACATTAGTCTACTTGGAACAAAATATATGCAGTTAGGATCTACATCATCTTAATCAACCCCCAGATTGTGACAACTATCATAATAAAGAACAATATTTTATTATGGTTGATAGCCAGAATATGACAATCAGTTTTAATAGTAGAAGGGGTTAAATTAGATCTTTTGGGGTGAAAGAAAAGGCGGAAAGTCTTGCTAGATACTGTATCATACATAGTTTGTGAAAGCTTAACTCAGTTTCCATATGGCTTTCAATCAAATAGCTTCCCATACACTTTCAATGTATATAATCTGTGGCTCTCAGCAACTGTGCTAGGCCCATTAATTTCAGTTGGACTCTGCACAGGTGGGAATATTTAACTGTGTATTAGATTAAAGATTCTCAGCTTTAACCTTTTTCTTTTCTAATAAATTAAGCTCTTACTGAGGTCCCCACTGATTATGCAAGCTCCTGTTTTTAAGCAGTTATAAATATTGGCTATAAGAAAATGTATCTGCTCAACCTGGAGTCAAACTCCAGAAATTCCTGCTTAACTAAGCAGATATAGAGCATCTGTGTTCTGGGCTTGTAGAGCCATATGCCTATCTTGCAAGTTTGTCTGAATGTTTGATACAGATATCAGACAATTCAGATAAAATAAATCATAGTTCTTTACAGAATCGTTTACAGGTTTTCTTTACAAAATCCTTGCCGCTGGTTATTCTTTTTTTCTTTCCTTCCACTGTTCTTACATTGGAGCCTTTTCCAGGGTGTTGGATCTTAGCATAATGTGTCCTAAGTAGGCTAATTTGAGCTTTGTCATTTGTACATCAAGTGAGAACTCTGGTTTGATTTTTTTGATGATCTATTACAGGGGTGTCAAACTGCCGGCCTGCGGGCTGGATCCATCATAGTGAAACTGCACACCCACGCCATTTCCGGCAATGGCAAAAAAGTTGCAATATATCGCAACACATCATGTGATGTTGCAGGTTTGACACCCCTGATCTTTTGGTTTGTTTTCTTGATTGTCCATGATATTATCAGGACTCTTCTGCAACAGCAGAGTTCAAAGGTGATGGTTCTTTTGCTTTTTTTAATAATAATTTTAATTCACTGTATGTTACCTTGAGCCATTGTTGATAAGGTGAAATATATATTATCATCATTGTTAACATTGAAAAATTTCTATTCCTTTTTTGTTCTGAACTGTACATTTCATTTTATTCAAACCAGGTGGCTGCCATTTGTCAAACCACTGTTAGATAAAACCAGGGTATCAAAACAAAATGAGCTTGTGAACCAAGTTATTGACGAAATACCATTGTTGATTTATTTCTGGTAAGTAAGCTGTTAAAAATATTGTCCACTTGTATGATGCAAAGCTATTCCATCCTTTTATTATTAAATCTGATGTTATGTCTGATCACAGGAGTGAAAAAAGCTTTAATGGAGCTTTAATGGCCTGAAGTAAAGATGTGTCTGGTTCAAAATCTTACCAGTGAATGAGATGCCTTGGAGTGGCTCCAAACAGCCTATATACCATGTTTTTTCCTGCTGTTGATAGGGTAGCTGTTAGGAAATCCAGGTTCAGATCAGCTATTGAGGTTCAGTGAGTGAATTTAGGCCAATGACTCTTTCTCAGTCCAACTTATTCCTAGATGTTTGCTATGGGGAAAACACATAAAAAAAGACCCAGTAAAAGCTGTCTTTTGGTCCTGGAGAGAATTCAGGATGATGCGCATCTAAGAACTCTATAAATATACATCATGTGCCCTTTTACTCTTCAGAATATGGAGCTTGCAGTTCTCTATCAAAGCTTTAAATATTCCATAATTGAAAGATGCACCAAAACATTATGGTACCCATTTTATAATAAGGCATGACTGTCATATGTATATGTATATGTATATATTCTACCTCTTTTCTACGTGGAATTTAAAAAGGCAAAATACTTGGCATCGCATGAAAGATTCAGGGATTCAGGGCTGAAGTTTAGCTTCAATAAATTGGCTTCATCACATCATTTCATTCATGGCACAGATTGCAAGGTTAAACTTTTTATTGATGCTCTTCCTACAATAAAAACAATGGCTACTATTTCTTTTGCAGAGAGTCCTATCATTTGGAAGCTGTTGTGTTCATCCAAGATGCTGCATTATTTCTGAAGTTCACAGGTTTTGGAACGAATCATGATGTATGGAATAAGTTCAACATAAGTCATAGGGCTAGCAAAATAGCAAATGCATAAATTATATGTCATGTGCTGTTTTTTGTTTAATGCTGTTAGTCACAAGCCAGTAATCTTCAATAAATTGTGTAGAATACAGAAAAAAGAAATAAGTCTTTCTATATCCTTGAACTGCTGGCATTTTGCGGAAATCAATATCCTGACCTCTCTCTTCTCGCTGACTGTATAAATAACTTAGCAGAAGGCTTTATAACATGGCTTTAACCTTTGAGATGGATGGCCATCTTAGAGCTCAACTTCTATTAAAGGACAACTTTTCTAATTTATTTCTACAGAGCCAGTTAGGAGCTGCTTATTGGGTGGGAAATATTAACACCTTAAAAAAAGGAAAGAAATCACTTTGCCAGCAGGTTTCCAGTTTCATTGCTGACTAGAGGATGAATTGCATCGACCAAGGGATGATATAAATTGGACCTTCATTAGAGAACTGCTGGAATCTTACCAATATCTTGGGTGCAACCCCATGGGGAGGAAGAGTGACTTCAGCTATCTCTTCCCTCAGTTGCTCCTCACTCCCTCATGTGCCTTCTTGGACATGGAAAGGGGTTGTAGCTCAAACGTAAATGCACAGGCAGCTTGCAGACCGATATCTGTGTAGATCAGGTTTTCTCAGGCTTGGCAGGTTTAAGATGTTTGGACTTCATTTCCCAGAATTCCCCAGACAGCTCATCTTAAAGTTGCCATCTTCGAAAAACATTGGTATGGATAGCACTGAGCAGCTGGTCCTTCCCATGACGTTACTGCACCTCTGCTGCTGCTATGATATCTTCACTGATTGCACAATGCTGATTGGAAATTAGTAAAGAGCACAGTGGTGGCACAGTGGTTAGAATGCAGTATTGCAGGCTAATTCTGCCGACTGTAAGCAGTTTGATTCTCACCGGCTCACCAGCTCATACTTCCGAGGTGGGTAAAACAAGGACCCAGATCATTGGGGGCAATAAGCTGATTCTTTAAACTGCTTAGAGGGGGCGGTTAAAGCACTGTGAAGTGGTATATAAGTCTAAGTGCTATTGCCATAATGACAAAAAAACACTATGTAAAATGTATATTAGAAAAAATGCTTCATACTGTATGTTACATAATGTAACACATGATATTTCCCAGCTTATTATTTAAAGATAAATAGAATATTTTAGCATCTATCACAGAGATACAGACTACTTTAGACCAATCTACCTATCTGTGCAATAATGCTATATGAAAAATATATAATGAAGGAAGAAATACTGTTCATAGCAGCTTCAGTTGTTTTTCATGCATGTATATAGTCTCAGATGTTCATACAAACTCATTCAGCATGGAATCAAAATGATTGAGCAGCAGCTAATGTGATGTTCTTAGATTAGATTATCTTCAATGTTGATGAGCAGGAAAAATCATGGGTGATGCTCTTGGATTTCTCACAAACTTGAGGTTTTCCTCTGCAATGTCATATATTCCTTTATGCCTGATTCCTGATGTTTTGCTTTTACAAACATTTGTCATTCTACCCTCTCTCTATAGTACCTGAAACCTCACAAAATCAACACTTGTAATCTGCTAAATTCATCATCCAATATTACAGCTTGTAGTGTAAAAACAAAAGCAGACTCGGAGGAGAGATCAAAAGGAATCAAAAGCAGTTTTTTAAAAAAGCATTTTCAATTTATGTCATTGGTGGTTTTTTTTTTAAAAAAAATTCTTTCACAGTTTCTATGTCATGCCTATAGCTCGGTTAGGGGTGATTTTTGTTTTGTTTTCTTTTGTTTTGCAACAACAAAAAAGGGGAAAGTTGGGTTGTAACAGCATTATCTTTTTTGTAGAAAAGCTGCTATTAACAGATTGTGGCAGAAAGCGAGCAGCGAATTGGAGGTGGGAATGTGACTTTCTTCCTTCTTGATATTGCATTGCAACATGGGGAGAAAAGAGGGGGGTCATTAGGAGGGAAAAGGAAGAAGCCAGAACTGCAATCATTTTGTTGGTTGTTAGGGATGATATAGCAGTTCCAGTAAGGTAGACCTTTGCGGCAGAGATCCAGATCTCTTCCATCAGCATTAAGACTTCCAAATGTAGAGTTTTGAAGCTAGTAAAATGTGATGTGTGGCCATTTGCATAGAAAAATAAAAGATAAATCCAGTATTTCAGATTATCTCATTATTAGGGTTAGGGTTAGAGTTAGCTTTCAGCTGAATGTGAATAGGTTTCCTCCAATCTCCCATAAGATTTGTAGTGAGATCAGAACAGATTTGTTCCTTTTTGTGAATTCTTTGAATCATTACTTTCTGCAGAGGGCTCCAGTATTTTGACTGATTCTTCCCAAGCTATTAACCCTTCCACGCCAATACTGTTTCCATCTCCAACATTCCAAAGCAATTCAAAGACAAAGCTGATCATCTTTAATTCTACCAACCTTTAAACAAAGAAAATGCAGAAATAACCTCAAACCATGTGCTCTCTCTCCAGCTGATTAGAAGCAGGGTTGCTGCAACCATTGGAAATAATTCTCCTGCCCACACAGTATAAAAAGGGAATATAATTCATTGCCAGGCCCACTATCCAAGTGTTCATGCACGATGCGTGCATTTAAGACAGAAAATTTTAGTAAGGACTAAGCAGAAGAATGACAAAACTCTCCTCCTTAATAGCTCATGTAAGCTGTAACTTCGCATTTTTCTCTGCTTAAGTTTAGGTTGCCTTGGAAGAGCCAGGTTATGGGATGAGGTAAGGATTCCCACTAATGGGAGGTTTCATTACCCAATTAAGTAACATCATCAGAGCTAGTGAGTGTGGAGTTTTCTCCCTGGTTATATAGAGTTTTATATATAATTCTACCATTAAGAAAGAAACAGATTTCCTCTATTTTTAAATCAACTGCAGCAGAGTCTAAACCAAGTTCCCCAAGAGTTGATGGGACTGTCTAAGAGGTCAAGGTTATAACCTGTTCGCCATATTGCAAAGTCATAACTGTCGGTTCTTCAGCTGGTGCTTGGCTTTCATAAGCATTGAGTTATTCCCAAGAACCTAGGATGTCATAATGTATCAGCATTGTATATGTGCAGACTGAAGCAGTGTGGCCTTCTGCAATCGACAGATGGAGATTTGTCCAAAATGTTGTGGTATGGCACCCAGTATATCAATAACCACTGAGATCACCATGGCCGATGCATGCTATAATCTTTCAATTTCAATTTTCAATTTTGTAACATCCTCCAGTTCTTTGTTTTCTATTCTACTATGCCACATCAATTATCCACACTTGCTTCTTGTCAACCTCAGTTACATCTGTGGTGTTATGAACCAAGAGTTTAACAGTCTGTATTTAGAAATGCTGACAATATTTTAACCTGCTTATTTTTTGCTATTTTTTCCAACTATATTGTATGTTCCCACTAATTTTTCATTACTGTTACATGATAATTTTTACAGATATTCCAGTGAGTCATTTTGGCAATTATGTAATGTTGCTGTTTATAATTAGTTCATGCAATCTTCTTCCACAAGCTGAATATATGATCTACTGTTTCTTCTGCTGCTTTGCACAATCTGCCCTTTGATCAATTGATGATTTTTCAATTCTATGCTTGTAAAGAGCTTGGGGACCCATGATCTAAACAAACTAACTCAGATGACAAAGTTAGCCAGTGTATGAATACACAAGTCCAGAGCTGGTTTCCTGGTATGAAATGCTACTAAAATTCTGGTATTCCTAAGGCTGAGAATACTGTTTAAAATCTTCAGATGTGTTTATTCAGCTGTGTGGTTGGCCCAAACTTAGTGTGCCATCTTTTGGTTGTACTTGTTGTGAGTTACAGACACTAGTCAGAATTTCGCAATTCACACCCAATACCTGGTAGACTGACATTTTTTATTCTAAACTCTGCAAAGGAGACCTGAATAGTTATATCCAATAGATTTTCTGGCTCCCTTATAAATCCTCTTTTTCAGCAATGCCTTAGTTGAAATCCTAATCACACTCCTCCCTATTTCCTGTTCTTTCACTGTCTGCCTTTCTTTCTGTGGTAGCATTGTTGTCAATACATTTTGTTGTTTAATTGATTTCACCCAAATTATACATCTGTAACCAAGGACAGACTAATGAGGGTTTATAATTCTGTGTAGAAAGGCTACTCAGAAAAAAGTGCTACTGAAATCAGTAGCTACTGAAATTTATTTTTGGATGTGTACAATCATTTTAAACTGTGGACTATTATAGCTTTGAATTTATTAATGAAGATAATTTTCTCGGTATGCTCAAAAAGAAAAATGAAAGTCAGGGCCCATGTTAATTTTGATTGAATGCTTATGCAATAATCACTGATATCTGAACATATCAAAATGATAACCTAGTAGTAAATAAAACACAATAAAGCAATTTCTTTAAACAATGTTCCTATTTATCTGACATTTTAATTCCATCATGCAGAAAGTACACACAAATCATTCAAGAAATATTTTTAGTCAGAAAATGACTGGTTTAGCTTCTCTTACATTTTATCTTCTACAAGTGAAAAACTCATAGAGCCAGTAGGTTTAAAAACTGCACAGAAGTAATATGGATAATTACAAGTTAGAATGATCAATGACTTTAGCTTGAAAAGTAGGCATACAAAAATAATTGGCCTTTGAAACTCATTAGTCAGTTTTGTTCCAATAATTGCATTTGCATATTTTGTAACTTCATGTCTTTTTAAGCAAAGGGAAAACACTATCACTTAATCAGCAAAGCTGAAGCCAAAAAGAGAATGTTATTGTGAATTCTGAATGTAGCACATGCAGAAAAAGGGAAAGTCAAAACTGGAAGGGCTTCGTACAGCATGAGAAGGAAAGTATGGAAAGGACTGTAGAAACATGCTTCAAATTGCTGGAGTTAGTAACCCCAACAATCTAAACATGGCACAGTGTCAACTGGAAGGGGCACTTTTTTTTATTTGTATTGTACCTAATGATTCAGGAAAGTTTGATAACAGCCCTCTTAAGTGTAAAAACATGGGCAGTCTTAGCAGTCTGTGTGTGCCTGTATATGAAAGCTTTAGAGAACATGATCAAAGGTAGGAAGGGAATTTCTGGCATTCTTCTCAAAACAACATCATCTCTGATCTTAGTCCAACCAACATATCTTCACAAGCTGGTTTCTCAAGCGCTGGGCTATTGGTGTGGAGTTTACTTTATTACTTCAGATTCTTCTAAGGTGGAGTGGACAACTTTTCTATCAGGGAGTCATATTTTGGTTGTTTTATTGTTTAGTTTTGCTTTTGCAGCTGGGATTTTTGAAGTGTAGGGTAGATGCCTTAAGATTTGTATAAGTTTAACCCAACTCTCTGCATATTGGGGAAATAGCAGAGAATTGCTCATTTGGAAAGGCACCATTTTGCTTCTGAATTTCACTGATCCGTAGATGCTTGATTGATTATAAAATTATGTGCTGGCCGTGGACTGCTTGGTTTCCCACTGCTATTCTGATGCAAGAAGCAGGCCTGTGACTTCTGAAGAAAGGATAGAATGGAGATGAAATATTTTCTACATACCCAATTTATTTATTTATTTACAAGTACATTTGCAAAACTCAGTCATTAGGTAAGCTATGCATAATAATAGTGATGATGATGATGATGATGATGATAATGATGATGAAGTTGGAAGGGACCTTGGAGGTCTATTAGTCCTGCTCAGCAGTGGTGGGATTCAAATATGTGAACAACCGTTTCTCTGTGTAGATGCCGCTTCCAGAAGTCCGTTCTGGGCCTGAGCAACAAAAAATTAGCTATCGGTTCTGCCAAAGTGGTGCAAAGTGGCTAAATCCCACCACTGCTGCTCAGGCAGGAAACCCTATATATATAGTTTTCAAGAACAACCTCCCCCTATGCTTGAAGAGAAAAGTTTTCAATCAGTGTGTGCTACCTGCTCTAACATATGCCAGTGAATCATGGTCACTAATTTCACAATTGATACAAAAACTACAAGTGGCACAAAGAGCCATGGAAAGATACTTGCTTGGCATCACAAGAAAAGCTACAAAGACCTGCACATGGATTAGAGAACAAACGAAAGTATGCAATATCATCAAGAGAGTAAAAGAATTGAGATGGAAACGGGCTGGTCACATAGCAAGAAGAACTGACGGCAGGTGGAACAAGGCAGTCACAGAATGGATCCCACTTGATAAAAAACATCCATGAAAGAGACCTAAAACAAGATGGATCAATGATATCAGCAAGTATTGCCGGCCCAATTGACAAAAGAAAGCTCAAGACCGTATTGGTTGGAAACATGTGAAAAAGGCCTTCATCCTACAGTGGATAGACAGTGGCTAAAATGATGATGATGAAGAAGTACATTTGATCGACATGCTGACTTTCTGTTTAGAAAAACCATTTGAAGCAGATTACAATTTAAAAAATGCAAAGTAAAGTTTAAAAATAATAATAAGAGGATAAAATGATAAATAAATGTGTATTTATTTATTGGAATTACTTATATTCTGTTTTTCAGCCTAACAAATTTCTCAAAGTAGCATTCAAGCATTATAAATAATTGTAAAGGAAAATACAATAAATATGATATAAACAAATGAATCCTCATAATTGCTGACAAAAAGTGGTTTTATTCTCCTGCTACTGAATACCTTCCAGAAGGTTGTAGTGTTAAATCACTGAGACCATCAGACGTCCTATAAATATTCTAACCCTAAATTCAGCTTAGAAGTGCTTTGGACTAAAGTCCTAAAGTTAAACACAAGGAACTTTGTTTGAGAATTTGCAAAAACCTCTCACCCTTTTTGCTGAGTAGCTAATAATAGCAGTTCTTGCCATGCTAAATCACTTTGACAAAAGTCAATAGATAAATGAGGAAATTACAATCTTGGTGCTAAATATTATTTATATTATTTTAACCATAAAACACATTCCAGTTTGGTTTTAAGTGTCATGGTTCCGACAGATGAAACTCTTCAAAAGAACTTTGAGGCATTGTTTACCAAAGAATCTTTTATTCAAGTAGCATAATATCGGCACTTACATAATCAAAGCCAAAAACTGAATTCCCCTCCCCTGGGCACATAGTATCAAAGCACAATTCCCTCCTCCAATTAACAGTCATAAATCACATTCTCCAATTAGCTTGAAGCACGGGCTTCCTCTCCAGTTCTCCAGCCGCTAATTCAGCCCTGGGCTCAATAATCTTGATTCTCACACTAGGTTTAGTGTTGTTATGTCTAGCTAGACTCTCATTCACACACCCCCCCAGCATTATCTAACTCTAAAAGCAAAAGGGAAAAAGATGACTATATTTTCATCTGTTATCAATGCAAAACATCTGATGTTAGCAGCGTTGACAAGTGATTCATGTATCTTGGAACTTCTTTTTTTACAGTATAGGTACCACACCAATGTTTTTCACCACATCCCAATTGGTGCAGTGAATGAGCTTGAGAAAAAACCACCAGCCTCTTCTATAGAGAACAAATGACCTTAAAAATATTCTTTCAGCTATAATCCCAATGAAACAGGAAATATAATTCCATCTGATATAAAATCCCAGAGCTTTTAAGGATTCTAACAAAGTATTTGCTTTCATAATTTGAGTTCATTTATTAGTAAAGCTGCTGCTAATGCAAGCAGCAGTTCAAAAGGAACTTGCCTTTTTAGCAACCACTAAGCTAAAAGCATCACATTAAAGAGTTATAGGTGTAGAATCTGTAAGTAGGCTACAGGGGGGAAAGACCTTGGAGACTACAAAAAAGATAAAATAAAAAATAAAAGCAGATGCTATTTGAAATAAATAAATGAGCTGGATCCAAATTAGTCATATCTAGAGTCGATCAAGTGAAAACAATGGAACTTAAGCTTGTCGTGACTAATACATATCTAGTGGATCTATTCTGACTCAGTCTGGATAAAACTGTTTAAGTTGGATATAATAAATGTTTGGTTCCAGATTATTCATATTTACACTGGCTACATCAAAGTTAATGGGGATTATTTTATGTGACTAATTTATTCTCCTTGATTTCAGTAGATCTGTCTAAACATGACTATAGCTGGGTAATTTCTTCTGTTAATTAAACTAAGTTTCTATTGAAATAAATAGGAAATAATAATTTTGTCCCACTGATTTTCTTAGAACACAAAATCTAGTAACTCAGTTTGGAATCCATTTACTTATTTGTGAAATTTATTTGACCACCTAAATCCACCCAGATTCTGGAAACTTACAGAGACTACATGTTAAAAACAGAGTACAAATCAAAATAAAATTATAAGAATAAATATAGAGTTAAATTACATAAAGCTCAGAAATTGTAGAATTATAAAAATTGGTGGTGCTAATATAATTAACTACTAGCTAACTATAATGATTTCTATGAGAAAACAGAACAAAATCTATTGTTGGATAATTTTCTGAAAAGAAAATGGTCACATAACGCAATAACAAAAAGTATTTCTCAATTACAACCAGCAGATGCCTGAGCAATCTTCTGATTGAAGGATTGGCTCATTCATTCATTGCCAAGTAGAGAGAATGACTGACTTCTAATACATAAACCAGATCTGTTTAGTTTTCCTTGCTGAAGTTAACATCCAAAGCATTAGCACATATTCAGGAAACAAAAAACATAATTAGACAAGAAATTAAAAGGGCATTTTTATTAGTTTGCCTGCTAAGGTGATGAGCTCAAGAGCTGTTCAAAGATGCAAACCAGAAATTATTGGGGTGCCAGATGATAGCCTTTAAGTTTGCAAAGAGCTGCTCTATGAAATGTATCACCAAGCTATGTTCTACTATTTCTTCTTCATCAAATTAGCAGCTTCAGGTCCTGCCCTAATTATGCTTGCATAAAATGAAAATACGATAATGGAGTTTCTTCTTCTATTTAAGATTTGTTTGTATAACATATCTCTTTTCCTGACTTATTGCTTGGTCCTCAGTCCTCAGTTCTTCCTCCTGGCTTGTCCCTTTATTCTTCAGTCTATGTTCCTGATTTGTGAATCATATTTTTATTTCCAATGAGTCTCGGGCTAGAGCTGTGACTGTGGCTCAATGGCCGAGCATAGGCATTTCATGTAGATGATACTAGGTTCAGTCTGTGGTACCTCCTGGTATGGATATCTATGGAGATTCTCAGTCATGCAGGTCATGGTTGTCCCAAAAGTGCTTTTTCAAAAGGCAACTGGACTTCCTTTGTTTTTTCCTTGAAGATGTTTCACTTCTCATCTGAGAAGTGAACGTCTTCAACAACAACAACAAAAAGTCCAGCTGCCTTTTGAAAAAACACCTTTGAGACTCCTGGTATGGAAGTATCCTACCTGAAAGCCTCCTACCTCCCACTGCCAGTCAAGGTTGACAAAATTTAGTTGGATTTAAATTCTAACTCCATATAAGATTTAGCCTCATTTAGTCTTATATTCAATCAAGGTTGCTGAATTCCTCCCACGGTCTTTGTTTTTGCTTAATTCCATGCTACCCATCAGAGGGATAAGGCAGCTAAGGAAGAAAATTTGAGCAGGGAGAAGAGTGAATTTAGGAGATCAGAGTAGCATAAAAGGCTTCAGATAACCATGTGCTCGAGTTCCAGTTCTTTCATCCAGGAAGATCTGGTATTGTTATTAGCAGTCCATCTACTGGAATCCAGGTCTGTGAATAGAAGAGGGAGCCACAAAGAAGAGGGAGTCAAGCTATTCTCCAAAGCACCTGAAGGCAGGACAGGAAGCAATGGATGGAAAGAGAGAAGCAACCTAGAACTAAGGAGAAACTTCCTGACAGAACAATTAACCAGTGGAACAACCTGCCTCCAGAAGCGGTGAATGCTCCAACACTGGAAGTTTTTAAGAAGAGACTGGACAGCCATTTGTCCAAAATGTCTGAGCAGGGAGTTGGACTAGATGACCTCCAAGGTCCCTTCTAACATTATTATTATTATTATTATTATTATTATTATTATTATTATTATTATTATTATTAAGATTTTTAAAAATCACGATCTAGGAGGTGAAACTGGATGAAAATGCCTAACGTCCAGCAATATGGAACCTCTGGGTTCCACGGTGCGACCAAGAATCAGTGAGTGGGTTATTTTTGTCTACCAGGATTCTGACTCCCTTTTCTCATATATGTGACCTGCAGTTTATCAATGCCAAATGTCTTTCACTGAAGCTCAATTTCCAAGTCAGAACGGGAATTATATTGATTTATCAGCCATAATGCTGCTTCATGCTTTTCCTGCTACAGCTGATGAAGATGTTACCTGAAATGTTTGTGTTGTTTGCTGATTAAAGTGTGATTGGTAGTGATTACTTGTGGAAAGGCCTTGCTGACTGTAGAATTAGAACTGAATGGCATCAATCTCCTGCTGTTACACTCAACAGCACACCACCTTTATATAATCAGATGATGATTTGCAGCAGAAAAAAATGCTTAGAAAAAGAAACCCAAACTGTTTGGTTTTAAGAGACTACAATTTTGCTGGCTGTGGTTTGTTTTGGAAAAAGGTTTGATAAATTGTTGTTTAAAACATCCTGCCTGTGCAGCTCCAGTAGCGCTTACAGAAAATGGATGCAGCCTCTTTCCCATAATAAATGGTTTCCTTGGGCATGCCATGGTGCTATTGTAATCAGAAGATGACCATTTTGTTTTTCTTACCATGTACAACAGCAAAAATAGATGAAGACACACAAATATATATACTGGTATTTAAAAAACCAGGCTCTTGACTTCAAATGACTGGAATGTATGTTATATATTGCATACATTCCAGTCATTTGAAGTCAAGAGTCTGGTTTTTTTAAAAAAAATTGTATGTCTTCGTTCTATATATTGAATCTTTAGCAACAGGAATAGTGTCTCTTTTCACTATTACTCAGAAGAGAATGTATCTTGCACTAGGTGCTGCAATTTATGTGAAGAGCTGGGGAGTAGGCTAGTCTTCTTTTTAGTATTATATATTTGATTGTATTTATGTATGTGGAGAAGTATATAAATTCCCAGGGCAGAGTATTGAATAAGAAATCAAGTCTTAAGTAAAGCAAGTAAAGCTAGGCATAAAACATCAGATAAATAAATCATTCCATCCTGGAATGCCATGCAAACACACAGAAAAGAGAACGGATGTGTGCCAGCTGTTCCACTTAAGAATGCAAGGTGCCACAATCAAGAAGGGCATCTAGTTTTCGCTCACCTAAAGATCAGTTTTTGAATAACTTTTGATGGTCATTGAGATACTGCAAAAAAATATGCTGGATTGCTTAAAATAGCAATTGTCTTCTGAAATAAATCTATTATGGAATGATGTCATTTTGCATACTTGAGGCTTAAAATGCCATTTTCATCTCCCTCAAAGTATGAATCCCCTTTTCAGTTTACTTTCTCCCCATGAGTTTAATCCTATCAAGATTATTACTTCACTTACTTTTATACTCTCAAATTCTGGAATCGGTTTAAAAAACTTTCCCAGCTACTCCTAAAGACTGTCAGGTGCGCTGTCAGATTGTACAATATGATTTTGTCCTCGGAATGGAAAATATGGTCACTGGTCTTCAAACAGGCCATTTTCTCTTACTAAATAAAACCCTGCCATATGTTACATTCCCAGTAACTTAGGCTGTAACATTAGCAGATGTTCCTATAAGCGCTCAGCCTTTGCCCTGGTTACTATATTTGGGGGGAAGATGCCAGCTGACAGACAATCAGATTTCCTACTGCAGGTGATCTATCTGTCACCACCAAGAGGAACTTGATACTTTCAGGGAATAACATTCCCCAGATTTCACCACCAACACCCTGTTTAGGAGAAAAAGAGACGTTCAGGGGATGTGATCAGGAAGGTAATGCTGCCTGTCACACCTGAAGCTGGGGGTGAGCATTTTCACCACTTTTCCATTGCATAGTAAGAAAGGCCAGTGCCCGGTTCTAGAAAGCTGCAAGAAAACCACAGGTGAGGAAGAAGGCACCTACTTGCCAGGTTAAGTTCCTGTTCCCAACTCAAGCAGTTGGAAACAGCAGGAACCAAAAGCATCAGCAAAACAGTTGTAGTCTCCCAGAAGGTTTCTCATCACTTGGGCTAAGTCTTCTTTTTTCCACTTCAGTTACAATTACAGGCAATCCCCAAGTTAAGAACAAATTTAACTTTAACTCAAATTTATGTGTAAGTCAGAGCTCATATGTATTTACAAACGGTCTGCCTCTTACTAACAGTGGCATTGTCCTTCCTCAACCACTGAAGCTGTGTAATGTTGACATGAACTGCTGAAAACAAGCTGTATATTAAAAATAGGCAGCTTCACTAGTTCATAAAAACATTGCGCAGCTTCAGTGGTTTGTCAGCTCGAGGAAGGACAATTCTGTCTGCCATTTTTAGTAATAGGCAGTCTTTCGGTAACTAAGTTCTTAACCCAGGAACTGCCAGACAGTGGGGGATTCTGGGAACTGAAGTCCTCTCCTCTTAAAGTTACCAAGGTTGACGCTGCTCTAGATGCATCAGATATTTTTTCATAGACATGTTGCAATAATCTCAACAGGGTGTAACCAGGATAACTTTGCCAGATCAGAGTGACTCAGAAAAAGTCACTGCTGGCTTAAGGAATACTATTGTTCCAATTCCTTCCTTGATACTACAGCAAAATAAGGAAGAACAAAGAGACATGAAGTGCTCTCACGTGATAACCCTGATCTTCCTGGGATGTACAACACCTTCCAGAACAGACTGAAGCTCAGCCTAATTTCTCAAATGCTTTTGGTCACAGGATTTATTAAAAACAACAGCCTTATTGTTACCTCCTTCAAGAAAAGGAAATAAACCTCTCCTTAAAGTGGTGTCATAACTTCACTTAACCATAAGGCCTGCTCTGTTATATCTGCATTATAGAGAGATATAATCAAAAAGGCAATGAGGGAGAGTAAGATTAATTAATCTCACACTGACTATCTCCATAAAGGCCTGAAGAAAGTCTGAGGGATTCTTTGAGGATTGTTCCGCCTGATTTGATGGTCAAGCAAAACTCCCGGAGGAAGCCCTTCCGCTTCTTGAGATGAAGTGATCGTGAAAGCTATTGGGTTTAAGGCCATTGAAAGCTACCCAGCAGGAAGGCTGTGCAGTGCTGGTACAAGCCCTTTGTCTTGACTGGCAAGGGAGGGGTAGATAGAGCATTTAGCATGTTAGAGATGGCATAAGCTGGAGGAGGCTTGCAATGAAGAAGCACACAGGCAGTTGTGGACCAGACAGTCTTCCCTACTAGGAAGCTGACATTTGCCTCAAGAGGTTCTGCAGACCAAGGGAGGAATCCTCTTAAAGCAACTAACATTTTCAAAAGAGGAATTTTGTCAGGATCCCTGTAAGAAAGGAAAAGACTAGATTTCTCTTCCACTTCTTCGGCTATAAGCATTTGTCAGATCACTCCTAGCTAAAATGTGTCATACTTTGGTCCTGAGAGTTTGGGCACCTGCCTGAAAACTTTGCGGATGATTTCAACATATGTAAAATGGATTGCTGTTTAGGTAATGTCAACTCTCCCTGAGAATATCTGCCCATCCCAGCAATAGGCACGCCCGCAGGTCCCTTCCCTTAAACACTGGGATCTTGCAGATCTTCAGGATCGTACCTTTTCTCTTGCAACACCTTTCCCCTGAAGATCTGACAAGCCCCCATCCTGTTATCCTTCCAGAAGCTACTTAACAGCTGCCTTCCCTTCCCCAGACATTGGGATAGGGTGAAGTTGGCAAAATGGGGAGAGTGTTGCAGGCTGCATCAAAGAAGTAATTATGGAACCAGGTTTTTCTGTTCTTGCTTTCTGTTTTTATTCTCTCTCTCCCTCTCTCTCCCTCTCTCTCTTTCTCTCTCTCTCCCTCCCTCCCTCCCTCTCTCCCTCTCTCTGTTATTGCTTTGTCTGCCATTCTGGTGAAAGGGGGGCTGTTTGTTTGGGGAATGTATTTGCCTTGCTCTGCTTATCCTCTTTCAAACGTCCTCCCTTCATAAAAAAGGAATGTGACCTGAACACATCTGCCTTATCTCCAGACAATGGAGCCTGGGACCAAACGAAACCAAAAGAGAGCTTGAAATAGGCGCTAAATCATCAGGTTCTCAAAACAGCCCAGCACCTATGGATTGGTTGGATTTCAACCGGATGGTTGGACACTGAGGGGAGGAGTCCTAAATGGGCATTGTGATGTAACCTTTCACATGTGAATTCTTGCTTTGCTCTCCTGCTGTCATTAACTCTCAATAAAGTTCCTTTGGAAACAATGCCTGTTTCAAGAGTTCTGCTTTCTTGCAAGATCTAATTGAGGCAGGTCCTTACATAAAGCAAGGTCTGCAGTAGTGCCCAGCCTGGAGAGGCAGCTGCCCTACCGTGATGGCCATGCACGATATGTCTCTGCATGGCAGTGAGAGGGGAGAAGCCAGGACCGAGGATTGGAGTGAGTCAGCTACCCAGGCCTGTCCTAAACAAGATATCTTTGGTTGGAGGAAGCTGTTGCCCTGGAAGACTCCATGAAACCGAGATGATCACTCAGTATCTGGAAGAAACAGGACTAGGAAGAAAGAGCTCAAAGGGTAACTTTCACCTGGGAGGCTGGAAAAAGACTTGAAAGAAAACGATGGAGCTGCTTTCCAATGATGAAGAGATGGACAAGCAGTCAGACTAGATGGAGGGGATACTGAAGCAAGCCATGCAGTACATGGTGGAAGCTTCTGAGGACTTAGAGGTTGTGGCTGAATATAGTGAAATTCAGTGTTAATTTGAAGATTACTTCCTGATCAGATGAAACATCTGGTGTGTGAACCAGAAAATTTAAAAGAATATATAATTTAAAAAAAAAAACATTTTCAGGGAATGCTGAGTTTTCATATTGCTAATTGTAGTTTTAGCAATTTCTTCTGTCTTCATCTTTCTGTTTTGTTCCTCGTTACTGGGAATAACACAGGTTGGAAAGCATCAGTATTTTCTGAGTTTTCTGTTTCTTTTATTAAAACATCATCAAGTGTTTGTCAAAATATTCATTCAAAAATATTTCCATTCACTATCCGCCTATTGCTGCAAAACTGTTTTTTTCCCCTTGACAAAAATGCATTCTTCTCCCCTCTCCCATTACAATGCATCAAATGTTCACTGCTTTCTAAAATGTTCCAAATAGATTTACAGAAAATAAATGTGCTGTTCCTCTCCGTGGAACCTCAGGATGGTGAACCATTATTACTTTGATGAGATCACCAGTCTATTTGTTTCACTGGCCTTGTCCCATGTAACAATTATGCTTCGCCCCCCCCCCAAAAAAACCCTGTACAAAATCTTACATTATTTGCAAATGTACCTTATGTAGGCTTCATTCCTTTCCCCTGGCCCAGCCCTTATTAACCTTTTCAATATTCTTTTTTGGGGGAAAAAAACACAGAATATTTATATCAAAGTATTTCAACACTAGTTATGGAAGAACTTTTTGTGCAGTTCTAACAAACTGGGCTTAGCTTTTGTGAACTGTGGCAGCAATATGTTTCTTTTCAGGAAGGACAAGAAAAGAGAAAATTATGGAAGAAATTTGGAGCAGCATCTCCAAATATAGATGCATCCCAAAGGTGCTTTTTCAGAAGGCTACTGGACTTTCTTTGCTTTTTTTCTTAAAGAGGTTTCACTTCTCATCCAATAAGCTTTTTCAGTTTGACTGAATGGTGGAAAATGGAAGGATTTATATTCCTTGCAGTCATTTGGTCATTAACACTCTTTCTGAGAATCATTGAGGCCATGTGGAGGTTTATCTGTGCCCTCAGGGCCACCTGAATAAAGTAAATGGGTGACCCAGAGAGCACAGATAAACCTCAAAGTGGCCTCAACAACTCTCAGAAAGAGTGCTAATGACCAGATGACTGCAAGGAATATAAATCCTTCCATTCTTCACCATTCAGTCAGAACTGAAGAAGCTTCTTGGATGAGAAGCAAAATGTCTTCAAGGAAAAATGAAGAAAGTGCAGTTGCTTTTTGAAAATAACATAAAATATAGGTGTATGCTATTCTTTCTTTTGGAGAAACGTCTTCCCTTCTTTTGTTCTTCTGTTATTTCTCAAATACAATTTATCCAGGACCTTTGTGGAAATAGTTTGGATGTACGTTTATTGTAAGGCTGCCTTCCCTAATTTGGACTCCAGCTCCGATAATCCCAGCTACCCATGAGCATGCTGGCTATGTACTAAGGACATGTTAAATATTAGTAAAGGCTGTTTTGGAAAATGGCATATACCTCAGCTGGTTTCATTATGCCATAGATTGACAGCAATTTTTCTGATAAAGTTGGCAAAGCTTGGGTCTCTACTAGCAGTCTGCCTCCCTTAACTCTGCTTGTGCTTTGGCAATCATCTCATTCCTTGTGTGGAATTCCTTCTATTTAAGGCCCAGAGAAGTGCTATCTGCATTTGCTCAGTCTTTATCTATACAAACTTCCACATCCCTGATAGCAAATATAAGTGATTACTATGCTCCTAAATCACTTGAACTTTTTTCAAAGGTCAATATTTTTCCCCTGTAGTTGCATAGCCACCTTTGGTTATTAATAAGACTGATTTAAGGAAGTCTTTCTCCTGAAAAGCTGAAATGCTTTCTCTTATTCACTTATGGCTTGCTCTGTTACTCTCAGATACACCTAATAGAAAATAATCCATGTGAAATAATACTCTGTAAAAGTAACAGAGCCCCTACTCTGAAAATATAGATTAGTTATGTTTTAATTTTTATTTTCTATCCAGTTTTATAGTGTGGAGTCCACATTATGTACCGATTGGTTGAGGTAAGTCTGGCACCAGCTGTACCCTGGCTATCCTGAATTGTCAGTGACTTCTAATTAAGATTTTATCTTTTCT
Organism: Crotalus tigris; assembly: GCF_016545835.1. NCBI lineage: Eukaryota > Metazoa > Chordata > Lepidosauria > Squamata > Viperidae > Crotalus > Crotalus tigris. The sequence continues at coordinate 5,085,313 of NW_024100609.1, read as the reverse complement.
TAATGCCTGATCCTATTCTTAGCCACTTCTATGAGATAACAGGTCGATTGGTATTATCAGCAAAGCTATTTCCTAGCTTCCCCTCCTTACATGTTTCTAGTGGGTGATGCTTAAATAGCATGTCATGCCCCTATTTATGGGCTTAGTCTAATTTCAGTGAAAAATAGTAGGATCAAACAGAGCTGGAAGTGGATGAAGGCAGGATTTTGTTTCTAATGACCATGGCAATGTTTTAAGCCAAGTGTGAGCCAGTATAAGATATATCAAACAGAATGGCCCAGTTCCTCAGCTTTCTTACTCAATTGGCTGAAATCTGATTCAGAAGAAAATTTATGTTGGGCGAACACCCCCCCCCATCCTAACTCCAAATGTATTTATTTCTAGAATTTAGAAGACTTTTTTTTCCAGATAACATAATAATAAATATGGGGATGCAGAGGGCTGGAGCATCTTCATGTTAGACTTTACACACATATCCTTCTAAAATAGGCATCCATAATGTATATTTTGAGTTACTAAGGCAACTCAAAAAAATCAAAATATCTGATCTAGTGAGAGACACTGCTAGAATCATAAACACTGAAACCAAAGAAGCGGTAACTGAACTCATGGATCACCACAATCTATCAGCTGCCATTTCCATGGAAAATATAGATATATACCTATACCAAGGCATTCCGTACACTCAGGATTTTAAAGAACAGGATTCATACTTCATTGGTCTTTATCCTTCTTTAAACAGGGGAGAGAAAAAGAAAAGCCAGGGTTTAGCACCTTTATATTATTTTGCTGAGTTAAACAAAATGAACAGCCATGGTGCAAATCAGATTATTAACACAAGGGAATAGCTTATTTCCCTAACCTTGGTAATGGAATCCACCCAACTCCCTTTAACTTGCTATCCATAGGCTTTTCTTTATATGACTACAATCCCTGTACAATTCCCTTGTCAACATGCAATAATCAAAAGGTTTGTTATACTGTTCCTACTTTTTAAATTGTAATTTAATTTGCCCAGAGTCTTCAGGAAGCCTCTACACTGTATAAACAAAGTAAAATAAATATTGATGGAAATTGGCTAGCATGCATAGCTATGCCATCTCTCCTTTGTTAATGTACCCATCCAAGTTTTATGTTTAAACAAAGCTAAGTTCTCCCAACTATCCATACAGATTTGCCTACCACGTGAACATATCTTCATTGTAATTTGTACACATCACTTAAGAAACAGCAAGTAAGCTTCATGCAAATTGTGTGGTCCACATAGTAGAATTTATACCATCCAAGGTAACATAACAAAGAAAAAAATAGACTATGAAATCAGTTTTCCACTGTAGAGTAACACCTTTGCTTTTCCTGTGATACACTGGTATAAATTTATATTTGTCAGGTTTAAAGCTGCCCAATCATCTTTGAAGACTCTCTGGAAAAAGCAGCTTTAAAAAAGTTGCTTTTCTAAGAAACCACTATGTAGTATATTAACAGACTGTAGGAATGAAAATGCCTTGAAGGTGAAAAAGTGTTCCAAGCAAGTGTTTTCACAGATAAGTCTTTAATTAAAGCAGAGTGTCAGGGTATCCAAGAGAATAGAGCATGAGCTATGCATTTGGCACTTGGTTTTTGCACATTACACAACATTGTCAGCTAGTTTAGATTAGAAGCATACTTTTGCTACGCTGGTGTAATTACCTCATTTTATTTCTGAAATGTACTCTTTGTCATGTGGCCCAGTGTGACCTTCAAATAAAATAACTCAGGGCATTGCCAGATTTGTTTTCAGGTTTCAACGGGAAAAGAAATTAATCTTCTCCTGATCAATCAACAGCATCACTAGGCAATTTCCATCACAGGTTTTGGCTCCTTCCTATGGCAGTTTTGTGCAAAAGGAAAACCGTGGATTACTTCACTTTTTGTGAAGAGTTGAAGTCATGTCTTAAAGCATTTAAACTTTCTTTTCCTCCTCCTCCAGGATATGCACACCAGGGTCTCCAACTCCTGGGCTGTAGATTGGTACTGGTCCATGGTGTGTAAGAAACATGGTGGCACAGTGGTTAGAGTGCAGTATTGTAGGCTAACTCTGCTTAATGCCAGGAGTTTGATTCCTTCAATCCTGACCAGCTCAAGACTGACTCAGCCTTCCATCCTTCATTGGAAGATCTGCAAAAAAAACAAAAACAAACAACAACAACAACCACCATTAGCCTGTAAGCAAGAACCGATGGAATCACAAAATAGAGAAAGTAATAGAAAATGAAGCAGCTAAAGTGTTCTAGGACTTTGGAATTCAAACAGGCAAGCATCTGCCACACACAACACACCAAATTTAAAATTGTCAATAAGAAAGACAAAAAAGTTTTGATAGTGGACATTGCAATAGCTGGAGACAATGTAACAGTGGACAAAGAACTGTAGAAAATCACAAATATAAAGATCTAATAGAACAACTGTTGCAAAAGAAAGCAAATATAGTACCACTAGTAATAGGATGCTTTGGGTGCAATCCTAAAACCAAAACATCACTCAAACACCATTGACAGTGACAAAACCCCCCTCAGTCAATTACAAAGGCAGCTTTACTTGAACAGTTTGCATCATGCAACAATACTTTTAATATTATTAAACAACATCATCTGCCTATCCCAGGTCCTTGAGAAGAACCCAATAGATGGATAAAAATGCCAAACCCAATCTAAAACATCTGGCTGACTATACAACCGACAATAACAATAATTAAAGCTATTTCAGCAGTACCTTTAAGCCACCTTCGTTTGAAACAATGATTAATTGTCCTAAACCTAAACACAAACTCCTACTAGAATAGAGTAAGTCCTTTTTGAACTTTTTTAAAAAGCCTTGTTATCAATTACCCATTGGGATGAGCGATGTTTATGAAAATATGGGAGTATGAGCATGGAAGTATGCATACTCACATTTCCCAAACCATTCCCAAGCTTAAGAGCTGGCTAATAGAGTCCAGAGGAGTAAACAGAGGTGTAGTCTATGAGGCTGGATGTTGTACCAATGTTATCAGCTAGTCAGAGTCTAGATCTGGTCTCTACAGCAAAGTAAACCTCTAACAAGCTAGATCCTGGTGTCATGCAAGTACAGAAAAATCACAGCAGGAAAATTCTGTGTGATGCCCATATTTGTATTCTTTATTTCAAATCACTCAGTTCTCTAATTCAATGAAAACATTCTGCAATATTGCTTTTGATTTACAGCTCCCACTCTTTTGCATAAGGTTTTGGTTTTGAACACCTCTTCCTCCTAGAATAGAAAATGTTATTTTGATGCTAGTGCTTATTGTGTATATCATACCCTTCCTTGCTGTCCCACAGCTGCAGCCTCAAAGCCATTTGCAAAGATGTATCAAAACCAAGGCCACAAGAAGCGCCTGTCACCAGATAAAAACAGAGAAAAGAGATGGCATTCAAGGAATTGAAGGGAGCTTTCCTTACAGAGAAATTGGATACTAATGTATATGGACACCAAGCAGAGCAACTGGTGTAGTGTTTTAAAATAAGGGCAAGACACGTGGTGTGAGAGAGATAGGAGTGTGCTTATTTCATACAACTATTTCTGAAAAAATGGTGATAGAATGTGACAGAATTACTGGGGTATTTTGATCTGAACCATAAAAAACAATGGGCTAGCAAATGTTTATATGATTTTAGGCCCAGTTGGTGACTGAAAATAGGAGCAGGAGATTTACATCAAACAGCAAGAAGAAAAGTTCCTGAAAGCCGCAAATTATCTATGGCCCAGCTGATTCCAAATGCATTTGGAGTGTTCAGGACAGAAAAATCAATACTTAAGATATTTCTCTTCTTGCCTTCTAAAATCTATGGCTGAGTTTGAAAGATAGTGCAGTGGGACCTCAATTGGTTGGTGGTTTTCATCATGGTTGCTCTCGGCCTTTAAAATACTCTGGATAGCTTACTTGACTGGTTCTCTCTGTCTTAGAAAACATATTGAAACCTACTTATTTAGGAAGATCAGGTTGAAATGGATTTTTAGTCACTTTGGTCTAGTACAGCAATAGGGAACCTTGGCTCTTTTATGACTTGTGGACTTCAATACCCAGAATTCCTGAACCAGCCATGCTGACTCAGGAATTCTGGGAGTTGAAGTCCACAAGTCATAAAAGAGCCAGGGCTCCCTACCCCTGATCTAGTAGTTAAGGCACCTGGCTAGAAACCAAGAGATTCTGAGTTCTAGTCCTGCCTTAGCCATGAAAGCCAGCTGGGTGGCTTTCGGCCAGTCACTCTCTGTCAGCCCAACCCATCTCACAGGGTTGTTACTGTGAGGAGGAAGAAATATTAGGTACATTCTGTGCCTTGAGTTACCTATAATGTAATAAAGGCATGATATAACTAGCTAACTAACTAACTAACTAAAATATAATTCATGTTAGCCCTTGATTTTTTGCTCTTTTTTTTAAAGTGCTATTTCACAGTTGCTTTGAGTAGAGCTAAGTCAAACATTTCTCAGAATGTTTTTCTGAGGAAAATTTTTTTTCCCTTTTTCTCCTCACCTGAGGGGGCAGAAGAGAGAGAGAGAGGGGGGATATTTTGCATCCCTTGTTGTTCATGGCAGATTGTGCCAGAACAAGACAACAATCAGAAAGTTGGGAAAGATATAAAATGGTGGCCAAGCAACCCACACATTTTCTTCAGTTGTGGCAACGGGTTAATTATGATAGCATCCAACTATAGTAGATGAGGAGGCAGTTTATGATGAGCCCCAAATTCAAAAAACTTTTAGAACTCTTCTGTTTCATTCACGAATAGGAGGTAGATTAGAAGATTAGATAGATAGATAGATAGATAGATAGATAGATAGATAGATAGATAGATAGATAGATAGATAGATAGATAGATAGATAGATTAGACTAGACTAGACTAGACTAGACTAGACTGGACTGGACTAGACTAGACTAGACTAGACTAGACTAGACTAGACAAATAGACCCAGCCCTTCAATATCTGTGGAGCTGTCTTAGAGGCTATTTGCCTGTTCTAGTGAAAAGGTGTGCCGAAGATACACTTGTTGTTATTTTAAAAAGATAAATTGTGCAGCTAGGTCATAACATCTTAAACCTGCAATATCTCTAGCTGGTCCCTTTCTATAAATAACAATAAATGAATGAACTGTACATTGTCATGGTAACTCACAATGTAAAATGTGATATTTGAAGAAAGAGACTGAGGAAAAAGTCTCTCTGATCTTGCCTCCCTGCATACTGCAGCACCAGGTCAACCATTGTGTTAAGCTGCTAGTCCCGGTCTTTGTAGGCTCCAACCCTCATGCAGAAAATTCAAAACAATTTTCCTCCTGAGCAGAGCAATCGGCAGCACCATTGACCTCAGGCCAGTTAGTTAACCTCCAGCCTCTTCACTTGCAGTGGGCCACACATTGTTCTCAGATGAGCCTTGATGCTGTGAAAAGGAGTATCACAATTGAGAAAAGATGCGGCAGTCACAAAATGCTGCTTTCCTCCATGCAGTCCTGGCAGCTGTTGACAATGTTACACTTGCCTCAGCTAATTGTGGAAACAGCAACAGGCTGCCAAAAAGGGGATTTTCAAAGCAAGCTCTCTGACATCTGTGAACAAAGTGGGTGGAAGAGGAACCCCACATGTATATACACAATAGCTCTCTTTCTCCAAATAGGGGCTTTCTTGGCTGAAAAAGTGCCCTTGACAGGGAGGGTGATATATCGATGGCATTCAGAGCCAAGAACACAAAGGATTGCCATGCGTCCTTTCCCTGATTCACTGAGTGTAAAAAGAGGAGGAGGAGATGATAATAACAACTAATCTAACAGGGCTGCTGTGGTGAAGTTAGCTTGTCCATTCAGCCTTTTTTAAAAAAGTAAATCACTATCCTGTTTTTTTCCCCTCCTCAGCAGCTATCACTTAAAAAGTGATTTATGGATGGTCCTTGCTTAGCAACTCCAGTTGGGACCAGCAACTCTGTCACTAAGCGCTGCAATCACTAAGTGGAAAAATCATGTGACCATGATGGACTTAGGATGTCACTTGTCATTCAGTCATTAAGTAAGCCACTAAGGTCATTAAGTGAAACACTATCTGACTGAGCCTTGCAATGGCCATTAACTCTGCTTGTTGCAAATCTGTTGGAAAGCACACAAATGGCAATCATGTGATCATGGGATGCTATGATGGTCGTAAATGCAAGGATCAGTCTAATGCAGGCATGTCAAACTGCCGGCCCACAAGCCAGATGCATCATGCCAAAACCGCCCCCACCCCATTGCCAGCAATGGGGAAAAAGTCCTGATATGTCGCGCAATGTCACGTGACATCTTGAGTTTGACATGCCTGGTCTAGTGGCTAAGACACCAGATTGTGAGTTCTAGTCCTGCTTTAAGCAATAAACTGGTCTTGGGCCAGTCACTCTCTCTCAGTCCAATTCATCTCAAAGGGTTGTTGTTGTGGAGAAAATAGATAGTCCTCAACTTACAACAGTTCACTTAGTGACCGTTTGAAATTACAATGGCACTGGAAAAAGTGACTTATAATCATTTTTCATACTTATGATCATTGCATCATCCCCAGGGTCCTGTGATCAAAATTCAGATGCTTGGCAACTGACTCATATTTATGATGGTTGCAGTGTCCTGGGTCCTGTGATTATCTTTTGCAACCTTCTGACAAAGTCAGTGGGGAAGCCAGATTCACTTAACAACCCTGTTACTAACTTAACAACTGCAGTGATTCACTTAGCAACTGTGGCATGAAAGTTATCACAGTTAAAACGGGGCAAAAATCTCTTAACTGTCTTGCTTAGCAACAAAAATTTTGCACACAATTGTGGGCATAAGTCGAAGATTACCTGTAATAGATCATTATTTTTTGTTTTCAGTTTTTGCAAAGGATAAAAAACATTTCTTCAACTGGTTGCTCAGCGAACAGTTCTGAATCCTGTAACCCACTTGTCATCAGATGTCCAGGAACTAAAAAACCTAGCATGGTCCTTGTTGACCCAGGCAACAACTGAGCAGTTATAGGTTTCTATATGGTGTTTCTTCAACATATTGTTTATGGGAGAGGCACTATTTGTCTGGCTCCTCTAATGAGACTGTCCAGTATGGTTCAATCTCATTTTCTTCAGAGCATGCAAGCCCCAAAACCACCTCAAGGGAGTGCCTCACTGGGGGGATTATGATGATGATGATGATGTTCTCTTTTATTATTCAAATTTCTGAGCAGATTAGGTTCTAAAGCATATCAAGAGGGAGGGAAAATGAAATGCGACTTCCCTTTTAGCTTTAATTAGAAGTAGCCTATATCAGCAGTCCCCAACCTTTTTGGCACCAGGGACTGGTTTCATGGAAGACAATTCTTTCATGGTCCAGGGGGGAGGGGTTCATGTGCAACCTAGATGCTGGGCATGTGCAGATTAAGTTCACACACTCATCTGCTGCTTTTGCAGTCCAGTTCTTAACAGCAATAGCACTTAGACTTATATACTGCTTCATAGTGCATTACAGCCCTTTCTAACCAGTTTACAGAATCAGCCTATTGCCCCCAACAATCTGGTTCCTCATTTTACTGACCTTGGAAGGATGGAAGGCTGAGTAAAGCAGTCAGGATCTGACTCCAGGCTGTGGGCAGAGTCAGCTTGCAATACTGCATTCTAACCATCTTGCTGCTATCATCTCACTGTTTATAGCAGTGGTTCTCAACCTTTTTAATGCCGCGACCCCCAACCGGTCATAAGTCGAGGACTACTCAACCAGTCGTAAGTCGAGGACTACTCAACTGGTGCAGCACCTTTTGCAGAATGGGACTTTTGGCGGGCTCAGCAGGGCAGAGACAGCCTGGACAATTCCTATTGGCTTTTGAAAGCCAATAGAATTAGACTCTATTCAAGAGAGTCTATTCTATTGGCTTTCAAAAGCCAATAGAATAAAAGGGAGTAGCACAGCTAAGGAAAAGGGGGAAAAATAGTGGACTGCATTGTTTGATGACCCCCATGAAATGGTCGTTCGACCCCAAATGGGGTCCCGACCCACAGGTTGAGAACCACTGATTTATAGTCACTGGGCACTCTTCTTGCAGCAACTAATTAGCCCAAAGGTGCCTTTTCACAAGGCAACTGGACTTTATTGTTTTTCTTTGAAAGGTTTCACTTCTCATCCAAGAAGCCTCTTCAGTTCTGAGTGGATTGGGGGAGGGGGAAAATGAAAGAATTTATACTTCTTGCAGACAGCTGGTCATTTGCATTCATTTAAAGAGTCATTGAGCCACCTGGAGGTTTATCTGAGTCCTCAGGGTCAATGAGTAATGCAAATGGATATGGACCTCTACCTGACTACTATCTATTTTAAACACAGTGAAGGTTTCTACAGACAGAAACACGGCTGCACCATGGGTTCACCTATGACCCCATTGTGGCTAATCTCTACATGGAAGAAATAGAAGCCAAAGCCCTAAACTCCTTCACAGAATTCCACTCACTAACTGGTATAGGTGTGTGGATGATACTTGGTCAAGATCAAAACACAGGAATTGGAAGCATTCACCAAACACATCAACTCTGTGGACAGATACGTGAAATTCATACAGGAAGATGTTAAGGAAAATAGTCTGGCCTTCCTGGAATGTGCAGTACACACTAAGGAAGACAGAAGCCTAAATATTGAAGTTTACATAAAACTCTCACACACAGATCAATATTTACATTTTGATTCTCACCATCCACTGGAGCACAAAATGGGAATTAACAGAACTCTATACCACCGAGCTGAAGGTCTGCCTAGATGGGGGGGAAAGGAACTGAAACACATCAAGGAAGCCCTCAGAATGTGTGGCTATACCAAGTGGGCTTTCATCAAATCCCCCAAAAGGCCCAGGAGGAGCTCTTCCATAACAGACAAAGAAGAAAACAATAAATGAAGCAATGTTGTCATTCCATAAGTTGCAGGAATATCAGAAAAGTTCAGGAGGATCTTCAGCCAACACAATAATAATAATAAAGTTGGAAGGGACCTTGGAGGTCATCTAGTCCAACCCCCTGCTCAGGCAGGAAACCCTATACCATTTCAGACAAATGGCTGTCCAGTCTCTTCTTAAAAACTTCCAGTGTTGGAGCATTTACTGCTTCTGGAGGCAAGCTGTTCCACTGATTAATTGTTCTCACTGTCAGGAAGTTTCTCCTTAGTTATAGGTTGCTTCTCTCCTTGATTAGTTTCCACCCATTGCTTCTTGTCCTGCCTTCAGGTGCTTTGGAAAATAGCTTAATTCCCTCTTCTTTATGGCAGCCCCTGAGATATTGGAATACTGCTATCATGTCCCCCCTTGTCCTTCTCTTCGTTAAACTAGACATACCCAATTCTCGCAACCGTTCCTTATATGTTTTAGCCTCCAGTCCCCTAATCATCTTTGTTGATCTTCTCTGTACTCTTTCTAGAGTCTCAACATCTTTTTTACATCGTGGTGACCAAAACTGGATGCAGTATTCCAAGTGTGGCCTTACCAAGGCATTGAAGAGTGGTATTAATACTTCACATGATCTTGATTCTATCTCTCTGTTAATGCAGCCCAGCACTGTGTTGGCCTTTTTGGTAGCTGCAGCACACTGCTGGCTCATATTTAAGTGATTGTCCACTAGGACTCTGAGGTCCCTCTCATAGTTACTACTATTGAGCAAGATACCCCCTATACTATACCTGTGTATTTGGTTTTTCTTGCCTAAATGTAGAACCTTACTTTTTTTACCATTGAATTTCATTTTGTTAGATAGTGCCCAGTGTTCAAGTCTGTCCAGATCCTCCTGTCTTCTGGAGTGTTGGCTATTCTTGCCAGCTTGGTGTCGTCTGCAAATTTGATGATTTCCCCATCTATCCCCTCGTCCAAATCATTGATGAAGATGTTGAAGAGCACTGGGCCCAGAACAGAGCCCTGGGGCACCCCACTACAGACTTCCCTCCATATAGATGCAGTTCCATTGAGGACCACACGCTGAGTACGGCCGGTCAGCCAGCTGGTGGTGATGCTGTCTAACCCACATTTTTCTATCTTATCAAGTAGTAGGTTGTGATTTACTTTATCAAATGCTTTACTGAAGTCCAAGTAAATTGTACAATATACTTGTACACTTCAAACCCACAAATATACTAAGGCAGAAATTTGTCCACCCCAAGGATAAAGCACCCAAAAACAAACTGAATGGTATATGCAGTGAGCCATGTGGAAATCTATACATTGAGGAACCAAAACAACCATTTCATAAACGTATGGCACAACATAGGAGAACAAACCCATCAGGACAAGAGTCAGCAGTCCATCTGCATTTAAAAGACAAAGGTCACTCTTTCAAAGACAGCAAAGTCCATATTTTGGACAGAGAGGACTACTGGTTTGAAAGAGGGGTCAAAGAGGCCATCTATGTCAAAACTGAACAGCTCTCTCTCTGTTGAGGGGGAGGCATATGACAACATATATCTCCAGTCTACAACACAGTCCTTTCAGCAGTTTCAAGAAGGCTCCACACCCATTTGCACTAGTCAGGTGACTCTCATGACACATATAAACCTCCAAGTAGCCTCAATAACTCTCTAAAATATGCAAATGACCAACTGTCTGCAAGGAGTAAAAATCCTTCCATTTCCCACCATCCAGTCAGAGCTGAAGAAGCTTCTTGGATGAGAAGTGAAACGTCTTCAAAGAAAAACAAAAAGTCTAGTTGCCTTGTAAAAAAGCAACTTTGGAATAACCATAATCTGGATGATTGAGAATCTCCATAGACATTTAGCAACTAATTAGATTTTATTGTTACTAGACTTTTGTCCTGCCTTTTATATACATTTATAAATGCATATATATAGGTCAACTCAAATACCGCCTCCTATTTTTCCCACAACAATCTTTAAAGTTGGACTGAAAGAGAGAGTGATTGGCCCAAAGTCACCAAGTAGCTAATATGCCTAAGGGTGGCCTAGATTTCATGGTTTCTAGGTCAGCACCTTAACCACTACACAAACTGTAGTGTAGGCTCTTCTAATTGCTGTTGTTGCATATCCACATTATAGTGTAAACGTGTTCTCCATGAAATATGACATGACCTTCACACCAGTACTCTGGAACATAGATATGGGAGTGATGACTGATGTCCAAATGTTGTTTTATATGAACCAAATGATCTTACTCCATTATAGTTTTTGACACTTCACTATAGTGAAGCATATGGCAACTGCGCTATTATAAAAGCTTAGATATTTTTAGAATTTTGCTGAGGATAGGCTTAAAGATAAATTACCAAGAGACTCTTTTTGGTCACAGTATGATTCTTAAGTGAGATCTTTTCCCTAGCACACTAAGCTCTTGTTTAAACCAGAATATTTCCATGCACAGAGAAGGAAACAGTCAGTATTCAGTCTTATTTTACTTCCTCTTCCACCAGTGTTGGCAAATTCATAGGACTTCTAAATGCATCTTTGTAAAAAAAAAAAAAAAAAAGCTCACATTTAGAGCAAGTGTAGGAGGAATAAAATGATGCAACAGGAAGACTTCTTATACCAAAACCCATGAGTATTTCTGAATCCTACTGGATGCTTCTTTGAAGCCTCTAGCTAGATCACCTATTTAGATTTGGATACCAAAATAAAGCAGAAACCTGCTTTGAAGAAGTGCCTGCTGTCTTTTTAGTCAATACTAAATTGAGTTGTCTCTATTTCTGTTTTAGATTTTCAGGCAAGGTATTTTGTTATGAATTGCTTCATTTTTTGCATTAGTATTTGACACCTGATTAAAGGGAAGATGCTAGGGGTTTAATTCATAATGCCCCTAAGAGCAGACCATATTTTTTTTGAAGGGAGAACATCTCCTTCATATCATTAGTATCTGTCTGGAAAAACTAAGTCTGTAAATGCAACCATTTGAACTGTAGCAAATTCAACTCCTTTCAGTGTCTCAGAGGAAGAGTTAAGCAGGAGGAGGAGGAGGCAGAAACTACAGGAGTGAGGAGAAAAATGGAGGAGTAACAGAACATCTTAATAATGGAACACATTAGCATTTTGCCTAGAACACCTCAGCACTGACAATATGGCACCGGCCCTGGTTACTTGAGGGCTGTCGATAGTTCCATCAGACAGAGTTGACTCTGTTCAGGGCCTTTCACTTTAACAATGATGTCATCAGGACCTAATTCTAATTCCAACTTTGCTGAGTATCTGACAGGACTCTTACTAGTTCTTGGTCCATTACTATAAGTTTTACATCTATGGCATGATGATATATCCTTTTGTAATCCTTCAACACAACGTTCTCCATGTGCACAAACTTCATCTTGTAGAATTGCCCGGAAGAAGCTTTTGCCTTTATTTTATTTAATTTATCACTCTGCGTAGCCAGCTGAAAAGACACACCCTTTTAAGTAAAAAAAAGAACAAATCATCCAGGTCACAGAGAGAAAGAGAGAGTGACTTAATTACTAATCCTGTGGAGGGTCCCTAGCCATCAGGTCTTGGGACATCAGTTGCTGGGAAACATGGGAACCATTTGCTGGTCACTATTGGCCCACACCAGAGAAGCCTTTGGTTTTTTCCAGCAGAGATCTAATGCTCTAGTGTTCACTGATGGTCAGAGTTTCTTTCTCACTACTTGAGATATTTGCATAAGTTCCAGCAGTTGATAAAATAACATGCGTAAAAGGAGGCCCATCAAGAAATGGAAATTTTGTCAGATATTCACATGACTGTTAATAAAGTACAACCATAAATATCGGTGGTTCATATATAAAAATAGATTATTTGAGTATCTGGACTTCATTATGATCTGATAGCATTTGAAGGATTCCAGGGTTTAACCAACTTGGGGTTCCAACAAAAGGTTCAATTTCTATCTTCTCTACGTCTCCAAATATCTGCCAAATATAAACAAGCAGTCTAATTCCAGGCTGTCTAGAAGTTTTATAGCTGTTATTTATCCTCTAGGGTTACATCTTAATACAGAACGCCAACTCCATTTTCAAATTAGATGGCTTTTGCCACACCTGTTTCACGTTCTTGTGTTGTGACTATATTAAACTACTCTCCAAGGTCAGAAGAGGGACAGGTGCAGGGGCATTACTATTAGAAACAGTTGTATGTTATTTTCAGCCAGCAAGATTTGTTTTGTTAACTTGACTCTGGACAAAGGAAATATTCAATGGGCTCTAACAGCTTCAAAGAAGAAAGGTTAGAACATGCTCGGTGACAGGCATGACTAAAAGCTGCTGCATGAAAGTTGGTTTTGTATAAGCATTCAAAATGTAATGCAGATCATACCATTTTAGCCAGGTATCTGAGGGTTGTTTTTTTTAAAAAAAAAAAATTCTGAGAAGATCTAAATGCAGACAGGAAGAACTATCTTATAAATAATATAGTGAGATTTGTAGTAGGTTTATGCACGTACCTTGGGTTTGCTTCAACAAGAACATTTGTGGCATAGAAATAATGCAATTTTCTATGGAACTTGCAAGGAAGCTATTTTTTTTAAAAGGGATTTATCATATTCTGGGATCTGCTATAATGGGATGATTCATTCAAATCACTATCAAATTAAATTAGTCCATCAAATCTTTGGGCAGCCCTAATCTGTAGACAATTTAAAAAGATTCTAAAAGAAGATTATGTTGAAAAAAGGTTACATACAGATAGACATGCAGCCCACTGATCAAAATAATCGATACCTTTAGAAATGAATCAAAGGTACATTTTTAACCACACAAACTTCATTCCAGAGAAATTATGCCATATCTTTTTACTCCATTCAGTCATGTCCAAGAATTACTTGGACAATTCCCTGGAGTTTTTTTGGCAAGGTTTTTCAGACTTGAAACAACCATGTGTAATTGTTTTCCATTCCATTCACAAGGACACCAAAATGAGGCTAGCAGGGGCAGAAAGCCAACCTGGCAGTCCCATTTGGTGCACGATTGTGTCACATATATGTAGGGAACTGAGATATTTTAACTACAGTACTTCAATATGGTTCTATATTCATACTGATATAAGAAATATTTCCCTAAGAATAATACTGAGCTTCACATCTGAAAACCCAACTTAATTCAATGTTTATTATTTCAATGTATTTAAGATTTAGAAACAAAGTCAGAGCTTAGAAGTAAAAAACAGAAATGTTAGTAAGTTATTATTTTTTGTGTTCTTTAATCATCCTCTTTAGCAGTTTTAAATGTCTCATGCAACATTTCTCATTACTTCCTTTCTTAAACAACCAGCAGCTTGATTTGATTTTATCTTCCTTTTTACTAAGACAATTATAATAGAAGGTTGACTTCCAGTTAACTACCTATTTCCTCTGAATGAGGCAAACAAGGACTTTAAATTTATTTTTCATTTTTCTATTTTGCTTTTAATGTGAGCCTTCATCTTTGCAAGTGATAATATTCAGCTCATTTATAACAAAGACATCTATTTACCATTCAAGATAGGCTATTGCCATCTAACTTTTTTAAAAAACAGATAGTTGGCTATTTTTCCAAATAACTATTTTGTTTGAGGTAGATTATACTGAAACATGAAATAAAATATTTGGATATTTTTTTAAAAAATAATGGTATTATCGAGACAGGGGCTTGCTGCAGAATTCAATGAAGAATTTAACAGAACATTCAAAACAAATGTCAAAAGCAATCAGTCTGGCCTACCATAATTTGAAATCAAGTTATTCACAACAACATCTTAAAAGAAATTCCCCACAATAAAGTCTAAAGGTAACTAACTACCATTGTGGAAAAAAAATAAAATTACAACCAAATTGTTCTGTTGCCTGGCTGAAGTTTATAAATCTGATATATGCCTGTATATCTGTGTTTATTATTTTAAATTCTGTTTTCTGATGTAGATGTGAGCAAACTTCTTGGCTCAAAACCCAAAAATGGAAGTACAGATGAATGCACTCTGGGCAACAAACAGTTTATTAGTCATAAGAGGACAGTGCAAATGCAAGTGATTTGAGCTATATATTATATTATGTAACATTGTATCTCTGAAATCTGGTAGATGACAAGGTAATTAAGAAAATGGACAGATTAAAAAAGAACATAACTAAGACATCAAATATAATCAATTAAAGTTTCCCTAAAGCAGGGGTGCTATCTGGTAATCCAGGAATAGACAGATGTGTGAGGTCATGAAAACAAATATTTTGGGGATATTTGCAAAGCACATACTAGGAGAGCAAGTGAGAGGAAGATATTTAAACAGCAAATGAATAGAATAGAATTTAGAATAAAACTTATTGGCCAAGTTTAATTGGACACAAGGAATTTGTCTCTGGTGCATAAGCTCTTACTATACATACAGACCACAAAGTGGTAAGTCATACAACATAACTTACAGACAACAATTGATAAATCACAACATACCGATAGCAGAAGATAGCAGGAGAAATGAGAGGTGAGAAAGATGAGAAGATGAGAAAGATGAGAAGATGACAAGGATTATAGCAAAAGCATTACATTGGTAAATATCTTTGAATAAATAAGGGTGAATATGGGTGAATAGTGAGTGCTAAGTTTTGAAGAGTAAATATGAAAAAAACTTTCCTATTTGTGTAGGCCAGGGGTAGGCAACCTTAGCTCAGGAATTCTGGGAGTTGAAATCCACGAGTCATAAAAGAGCCAAGGTTGCCTACCCCTGGTGTAGGCCCTCAGGTTTTATCCACATATTAGAACGTATGGCAGAGAAAAAAAACCCTGCTATGTTACTTTTATCTTTACCGCAGATGATCAAACAAACTCACACAACTTGGAAAATTGGTTACCTATATAGGACTGTTCTGGAGTGGTGTTTCTGTCAAATATATTAGACTGCAGCTCCCATGATTCCCACTTCCCATGGCTATGCCTACTTCAAATTAAACCAGTAATCCAATTTATCCAGAGGATACAACTTATTGAAAATTGGTTGGCAGGTCTCTTGTGCTCCTGGCAGCTAAGAATACCTTAAAGTATTAAAGTGGTTTCTGTTTACCTATGGCAAGATCATAGATGATAGTTATATTTGTATTTTTATGTTATAATATTCTTTTCAAGAGGATGGAATGATATTTACTTTAAATGAGAACTTTATTTTAAAAATCAACAATATATTAAATAATTGTTCATTTCATTTCAAACATAATTATATATTTTCATGGCTTCATATAATTTCCTTCTAAAGTGACCAGAGCTATCAGACTCATGCAAATTTTTTATACGATTGAACGATCCTTCTTAATATATATCTGTTGCATTTAACAGGCCTTTTAAAATGTTGCTCTCGGAGATGAATATATTTTATCTTGTAACAATCCTAACACCTAATTTACACCTAAGTTCTGTATTATATTATATTATGTAAAGAACTTGAAGAACAACTTCAAGGAACTATAATGTGCACTGAGAAGCAGTTGAGGAAGTAAAAAGTTGTTTTCACCTCTGGCTGGTTTTTGGGTTTTGTTAAAAAAAACATGGGGCAAAATATGTTTCCCATTTCTTCTCTACACAAGATCCTACACAAATTATACTGTACAGCCAAAGTATTTTTAACATCTTCTACCTATGAAACTTTGGAACATCAAAACTGTGTAAGTCTCCTCATCATAGTTCAATAATTAAACACTGATTACCACAGCTTCCAGGAAATGAAGCAAGATAAACCAGCCTGTGCAAATACAGAAGAAATTCATTCATATTGATAGAGCTGAAGAAACTAATTACTATTAACAAGGTTTTTGTGTGAAATTGCAGTATGTGCATACTCAATAGTTTTCTCAAGCTTGCCCTACCTTGAAGCTTTTTTAAAATGACATAATCTCCAAGTTGAGACTTGCAAACTTATTTTAGGATAACCTAAAAAAAATGTATTATGGAGTCGGGAAAGATGCATTTATCAATATTTATAGTGCACAAGTCTGATCATAGCAGCCAAGAAGGAACAATGTAAGTTTGGAAAGCCAAGTTGGTGTAGTGCAGTGTTTCTCAGTCTGGGCGAGCTTAAGATAGGTGGATTTCGTCTGCCAGAATTCCCCAGCCAGCCCTAAACCCGCTCAGATTGAGAAACACTGGTATAGTGGTTAAGACATAAGACTAAGAAACCAGGAGACCATGAGTTCTAGTCCCACCTTAGGCACAAAGCCAGCTGGGTGACCTTGGGCCAGTCACTATCCCTCAGTTCGAGGAAGAAGGCAATGACAAACCACTTCTGAAATCTTGCCGATAAACCTGCATGGACTAATCCAGGGAACTGCCAGGACTCGACCCTAAGTCAAAGACATAAAAACAAAACAAAACAAAAACGCATTAGCAAATGTGTAGAAACATGTAAAGGAAGAAAAAGCTGAAACACTCTTTATATAGATTGTTTTTAGCCTAGGAGAAAAGTTAAAGGAAACTTTACAAATTGCAAAATGTGTAGAAAAAATAAAATGTAATCCCTCATAATAATAGGTTCTGCAACCATCCAATGAGACAGGACAAATTACATGAGCTCTACATCCACCAGTGATTCTTTCCCTGTTGCTGAGTTAAAGCCTTGCCCACCTATCCCTCAGTTGGCAGAAAAACATCCCACCATGAAATCAGGCATCCCCTACCCTGTTGCTTTTGCATTGGTTCCTAATCACATCAGTCACCTAATTTCCCTCCAAGTTAATCAGTGAAAAACCCAAGCAAGTTTTATTTATATTTGTTGGCTTGCTAGCAGAATGACCATAAGCCAAACATCATCAAAGATCAGCAGAAATTGCTAAATAATTTGAAAGAGAAAAAGCCTGCAAGCAGTTGAGCTTTGCTACCAGTATATACATCACAGACCAACATGGCATATGTCAATCAAGCCCAAGAGAAAGTAGTGGGGATTGTCATAGCACTTTCCTGTGCTATGAACCAGAGCCAGAGCAGACAAAATGTTCAAGGCACTTAACAGCAAAATAGAGTACCTGACATAGCAAACCCACCATCAGATATCTATTGGTACAACTAAAACTGTAGCAACTTTCTTGGATATTTCAATAAAAGTGGTATTGCAGTCACTGATCTGTAATTGTTGATTGCAATCACTGGAACCACCATCTGTCCACAATGCTGCAAAGCTTTCCTTCCCATTTCTTTATTTTTTTAAAGCCTCCGTAACTTGCAACAGAAGGATGTTGCTGTTTTGCTTCTGTGAAGCTTTATTTATCAATATTTCCTTACCAAAAAGTGTCCATGGACCTAAAGAAAATCATAGGAACCAGAGAACAAGTTGTTCCTTCGCACTTTGATTACAATGCTACGTTGGTTCCATAAGAGGAAAAAAAAGAAAAGGACTGTGTTAGAGTCAATGGAGATCATATGTGAAGGAGTGTGGAAAGGCATCCAAATGTGCATATATCGGGGAAACAAAGGGATTAGCAAAAAGGGAACAAACCCTAAGGAAAAGACAGGATTGATTCACATGAGAACCAGCCACCAAGGCTTGTCTTCCCTCAATAGATGGGAAGAGCAAGAGAAGGAGAATGACCAATCTGTGCTGTCACCAACCTGCTGAAATCCTGACTGAAATTTCTAAAGTTGGCTTAGGAAATAGCTGATAGCTCTACGGAAGAGAAGTTTTTAAGCTGCAGTTTGGAATTCACTCAAAACTCTCTTGTTGAGCTCTGTCATGGTATTTATCTGGGACCCATAAAGTAGGATTAAGAGCCCACAATAAACCAAAGCAGAATCTATTTTGTCCTTTAAAAAAGAAGATATTTCACTAGGTTTTGCTCTGCTCAAAGTGTTTGTTTTATCAAGAATATAGGTCAGAAAAGTCCCAAGCCAGCCTCAGCAGAAAACACAGTCAAGATCCAGCCAGAATAGTGAATTTGCAGTTGATCAAGAATCATGGAAAACGGCTGTCAACTGGGTAAGATAGATGGGTCCTTATGTTTGCAGAGTTGAGTGCATATAGCTAAAAACTTACGTTATTAGTTTTAATTATATTTAATTACTGTGTGCATCTAATTGTTACCTTTATGGTTTACAAATTTGATGATCACATTGGATCTTTTTTGAGCTTTTTTGAAGAATGCACTAATTAGATGGGTCTAAGAGATAAAACCTAAAAGTGAATACATTGCCATTTAATGTCTTTAACTTGCTCAAATTTATCTATCATTGATTTTTCAATTATGAAAAATGTTTAAATGCTTATTTGGTAAAACCAGGACCTTTGTTATAGAATAATAATTTTTTACTTTTTCCCTATTGGGAAAAAGAATACAAATACAAAAAAAGATGGCATCAGCATTTGCAAAGCGTATAGTCAGATTAGGCAGATTGGTAAAGGCTGGAGGATGGAGATTTTGCAAGAGCCAAAACTATATTACTAATATAAAAACAATTGTACAGTGGAATAGCCAGAATACAGTACATCTGTCAACACTGTGACAATGGACGTCAATACAATGACAACTGAGAATCAGCAGCCATGTTACCTTTGGTTTTAGAGTGCCTTTTTACTGTTTTGAAGTTTAGATGGAGAAGATGGGAAGGGGTAAATGCTTGAGAGTTAGTTAGCCATAACAATGGCAGCTGTGTGGGAACTCAAGGACATTGCTTAATAAAGTTTTGACAGGCTGAGGAGTTGGGAAGAAAAGCCCACATTTTGCATTAATTGGAGAATGTGATTTCTGACAGCTTCTTTGGGGTGGGAATTGCAACTTGTTACTTTGTATCTGGGGGGGAAGAAATTTCAGTCTTGGGTTCAACTATGTAAGTGCTGATACTTTGTTTCCTGAATAAAATGTTCTTTAAGGAAGAAGTCTTTGCCTTGAAGTTCTTTTCATTGGTTTCATCTATTGGAACCATGACAACATCCTTACCTATCTCTTCTTAAGGAAGGAGGATTACTAATGCTTTAATACCAACAAACCAAAGGACAGCTTTAAACCTTTCTCATTTTTAGACGGGAACAAGATGAACACAACCTCCTGGGCTCTTGGGAAAAAAGTTCGCCAAGATACAGATTTTGTGCCATGATTAGGAATATTATTTCCCCTGAAAATTCTATTTCCTTCTTAATTGTGGATTACACATTTGGGGGCAGTCATGATTTCTATGAGCTACTAGGTCAGTGGTTCTCAACCTCTGGGTCGGGACCCCATTTGGGGTCGAACGACCATTTCACGGGGGTCGCCAAACAACGCAGTCTTAATCTTGAATAGAGTCTAATTCTATTGGCTTTCAAAAGCCAATAGGAATTGTCCAGGCTGTCTCTGCCCTGCTGACCCCACCAAAAGTCCCATTCTGCAAATGGTGCTGCACCAGTTGAGCAGTCCTTGACTTACGACCGGTTGAGTAGTCCTCGACTTACGACCGGTTGGGGGTCGCGGCAGTAAAAAGGTTGAGAACCACTGTACTAGGTACTTGTGAGATCTTGCTAGAGGAGGA
This sequence comes from Crotalus tigris, assembly GCF_016545835.1. Lineage (NCBI taxonomy): Eukaryota > Metazoa > Chordata > Lepidosauria > Squamata > Viperidae > Crotalus > Crotalus tigris. The sequence continues at coordinate 5,064,889 of NW_024100609.1, read as the reverse complement.
TACAAGCTTCTTATTTCAGAACTAAAAACTAAGCTCAGAAACTTCCATGAGCTTTGTGAAACTGACCACAGGCTTATAAAATTGATTAGATTAAGTATTCTCAAAAGATCATCCAATTTTATTACATCCATTTTATGTGAACTGTTGAATTATTTAAAAATCCTAGAATAAATTTGATATCCATTTAATTAAATTAACACATCATTCTTAACACTGACTTAGTTATACACTTTGCATAGAAGTAGGAGTGCTTTATATCTTTGAATTTCTCTTAAAGAGATATTTATAAATACCAAAAAATCGTACTTTTCTAATGTTACCTTTTGTGCTGGTTTTTCCTCAGTCTGTTCTTTTAAAATATGTTTTGTTAATGTTCTGTTTATCCAATAAGCAAGCATGCATATATATAAAACCAGTTCAAATTAATTTCACTGTTGGAGAAAGGCCTATTCATTGATGGTTAAACTGGTCCAGTCTAGCACTGTCTTCCCAGTCTAAAACATAGACAGAGTTACTAGCCAAGTTACTCAGCCTGTTTCTGTGCCTAAAATCTGTACCTTAAGCAACCCCCTGGCCCATAGACAGACAGGTAGCTAGCTATATAATTTTGCTCCCTTTGAATACATTGATAGAAAATATGCCAAACTAGAGTGAGTTTGACAGATGAGCAAACCTATACGGCTAGTCATCTGTTAAATTTTCCTTCTTTTGTATTCCCTGTGTTAAGAATTATTGGTGAATGTTTTCTCATCAAGTGTAATATTTAACAGGAAAAAAAGAGGAAGTGGGAGCCAGAGAAATCCACCAATCCCTATTCTTAATGTGCCCTTTACACTATAAGTAAAAATAATGCCATTTGCCAACATTGCAATTGTGGCAGAATTGAGACAACAGAGGTGGCAGTAATTTTATACTAGAATAGCTTTCTGCTGGCTTAATAAGCAGTACTTTGACTTAGTTATGAAGAAGAGCAACTGCTTTATATTTTTATGATCTATTTTTCAATAAAAAATAATTTATAATATGATTGTATAACCCATAATAATGCTTAGATGATTATTTCTAGTTACCGACATCATGTCAGTATAACCCCCACCTTATTAATTTTCTATTAACCTGAAAACAGCTTTTATAAAATCTGACAGCTCATATCCTCCTAATTACTTTTAGTAAGTAACTAACATTTTTATTTACTTTTAGTTATTTACTAAAAGTAAATAACTAAAATTAGATTCCCTTCTTCTCCCAACTGTGGATATGGATATGATGTGGCAAATCCACTGGCTTTTTGATTATTCCTGCAGTTAGGAGTTGGGATCAGCCTAGCTTCTATTGGCTACATTAGATCAGGAGCCCCCCCCCTTCCTCCCTGGGTCACTGCCTTTCATGGCTACTTTGACTTGGGCTACTGGAGAGGTTGGGCATCCAACTTATATCGGCAGACCTATCTCTGACTGGCCCTTTCTATGTTAGGTTTTCCATAGGCTCTTTTATACACAGTACAGCTCTTGTAAAAAAAAGTTGATCTTGCTTTGTTCAGCACGTTGATTTCACCTGGGGAAAAGCAGGGTTATGCCAGCATTGGGTGGCTAGTTCTGTCACCACTGGATACATTGCCGGTTTTCAACTGCTCTAGTTCACAAGAGATTTTATATGGCTATATGTTTGACTTTTTTTTTTATCACTTTGGCATTGCAGCAGTGACATTCCATCTACTTCATTCCAACTCTGATGCTGTTGACCAGAAGGTCAGAACTGGGCTCCTTGGTTACTTAGCGCCAGCTAGTATCACCAGTCAAGGATAGAAGTTGCTGAATATCATTATTTCTTGGTTCATCCTGTGCTCCTCTACTGTGCCTGTTATCTCTTAGCCATGCTATTTTTAAGCAAGGGTTTAGCATTCTTTCAAAAACAGGCTGGATGCACATTCAGAAATAGCCGAGGTGACAAATCATAAGCACAGAGGAGGAGTTGCTCTGACCAGGAGCTGCATCTGCAATGTGTAAAACTTGCACCTTGACAGATAGCTGAACTCATGTTTTAAGGAGTCACCATGCACATTAGGGAAACTAGTAGATGGTTTCCTGCTGGAAGGTGGGACGAGAAATTAAGCCTTCCTCTTTAATTTCGCCCATAATAGGTGTATAATTAGTCCCATTTGCTAATTCTGTTGCTTTGCTAGTTACTGTGTGATAAGCAGTAGGGAGGCAGATTTTATGCCTTCAGCAGAGTGTTCTGCCAGCTCAAGGGTTGATGTTAGAGAAAAGTTCCCTGAAGATGGGCTCCAGCATGAGTCCAAAAGCTCGGAAGACAGAACCACTGGTCCCAGTAACCAACCCAGATTGGATCCTGCAACAGTATCCTGGGACACGTATATTCGCTTTCATTCATTGATGCTAGTGATGAATCATGTTTGCATTTAATTGCAAGGATAGGCTGAAATGTGGAAGCAGACAATTAAAACAGGTAGACTGAATGGCTTCAATATTCCCCCATGTACTTTTTGATAAGCTCTGGTGAAATTTTGTGCAGGCTAACATATATCTATAGAGTTGACCTAACAAGATAATTTTCTTAATATGGATTTTTAGAATTTTGATAATGGCCAGTCTTCTTTAACTTGTTTACTGGTTTGTTTGTTTTATATATATTGTCTCTAATTATACTAAAAATGCAAATCCCAGGTATATTCATGTTGAGAAAAGTATATATAAATCAAATATATTTTTCTGGAGATTGTACATAATCCAGCAGAATCATCCTCTATTAAACTGAAGTGGGTAAGAGACAACTATTAGCATACAGTAATCACATCAGAGAAAGGCATTTCCATTGGGAAACCCAATGAAACTATTTTTAATGCCCCCCCCCTTCTTCCCCCCATAGGCCGGCTGAAAATATGTTTCAAAAGGAGAAGACAAAAATAAATCTAGCTTCCAGTTTTCTCTTTCATGTCATGAATTTTATTTTCCTCCCCTCTGAGTTTTTTAACATTGGAAATGTCATTTATGCAACCATTTGGTGGAGGCTTAAAAAAAAAGATGAAAGGTGTATAAGAATTGGCAGACCATAAAAAAAAAATGCATGTTCCTTTGATAGGCAGTTCACTTTAACAGATGGATTCTGTTCCTGAGTAATCAGGAAAAGGTCCCATGCCATCTGCTAGGATTCCAATGAACTTTTGTGGAGACAATTGCATTTCTGGGTGAGTACATTCCATTGAGGTAAAGAGAAATGTGCTTGTGAAAGTACATGTGTGTGTCTGTGTGTGTATCTGCCTGTCTGTCTGTGCTTGTGTGTGATGATAAAATATATGCTATATTTTCTCCCAAATTCTTAAACTGATTAAAAATTTGAACAATAATAGAATTTTGCATTATGCATCTAATTATGGATATGAATAAGGGCACAGATAAGGAACATTTTTCAATTGGCTAATCCAGAGGACCAATAGGAAAACAAATTCAGCTACAAAGTTAAGGCTAGCATGAGAGCCACTGGAATCTTTAGTTACTCCTTTTTGTTAATAATAGTAGTAGTAATAATAATAATAATAATAATAATAATAATAATAATAATAATAATGGCAAAAGCAAGCAAGGGTAGTACCAATAGTAATAGGCACCTTGAGTGCAATCCCAAAACAACTGGAGCGCCACTTGAACACCATTGGCATTGAAAAATTCACCATTAGTCAATTGCAAAAGGCGGCCTTACTAGGAACTCCTTCCATCCTGCGACAATATCTGTAATAACATCAAACATCCACATCTGCCTATCCCAGATCCTTGGTAAGGACTCGATAGGTAGACAGAATGCCAAATCCAGTCTGAACATCTGGCTGACTGTGCGATGATCAATAACAACAACAACAACAACAATAATAATAATAATAATAATATAGTAATAGTAATAATAATAATAAAGTTGTAAGGGACCTTGGAGATCATCTAGTCCAACCCCCTGCTCAGGCAGGAAACCCTATACCATTTTGGAAAAATGGCTGTCCAGTTTTTTCTTAAAAACTTCTAGTGTTGGAGCATTCACCACTTCTGGAGGCAGGTTGTTCCACTGGTTATTAGATAGTCTTTGTCATATTCCTCTATGCAGCAGAGGAAACAAAACATTGAACAGTCATTCTAAGGTCATTGAAACAACTTCATCTTGCCAATATTATATAGTTTGTATAGAGACCATATTTCTGAGATTTAAATCCTGCTACTGCAGCCGTATGTATGATGTTTTATTCATTAGGACTTTACAATGCTTCATTTCAAAGCTTGAAATCAAATTTCCAAATTAAATTGATACATTGATTTGATACACTGAAATGGATCACTTCATTTTGTGAAGTGATTCTAATCGATTTGAAGATTCAGTGGTCTTTTTAAAGTTCACACACATACATTATCCAAATGAATCTTCAGATCCAATAATTCAATGATTCAATTTATTAATTCAGACCACACTGATTCAACTGAAACAGTCTCATCAAATTGCACATTTAATTGGAACTAAGCTAACTTACTCCTTTGTTTTATTCATTATCTTAGGAAATCTACTATTTCTCATCCCTCTGGACACTTCTGCAAAAATAGATATAGTAACTTGCCTCAGAGAGCAGTTGGAGTGCTGAATGAAGATTTACAATTCTCTGCCTATAAAAATGCTAATACAACCAGCCAATGTCAGTAGGATCACTATCCTTTTATTTTATTACAAAGATGACACTTCCTGTTATTGGATTGCAGACGTAGTCACTAATGCCATGGGCAATAGTAATGCATTCATTATTGGAAGAACATTGCTCACTCCATAAAGGATGTGTGTATACTAAATGTCCATGTAGAAAAATCTTCACCAAGAGTACTGAGAGTCAAGGGAGAAGGATATTTTGTTTTTTATTTCTGTGCTCACCTAAATTACTGTCAGGAAGTTGTGTCAATGGTATCAAGTATGTGTTGAGTCTTAGGTTCATTGAAAACCTGACCTTGTGTTTGGCAATGCAGACATTGCAAAATAACTATTGACGTAGCTGTAAATGAAGGCAGGTGGTATTACTAAACATATCACTGTGGTGTGGAATTTACTATTATGTTGCAATTCCAACAAATACATGGACACTTGGAGAAGGTGGGGATCCGCTGTCTGGCATTAAGTCTATTATGCACCTGTATAGAAATTTGTAGATTTACAGGTCTGAACATGAGGAAAAGTATGGCTTTTGCAAATTTGATTGAGAATAATTTTGCCCACCTTTTCCCATGTGTAGGTTAACATAGAAACCTTCTTGGATGTATATAATTAAAGTGCAAATTAACTTAGGCACTTCGACTATTTCTGTTTGGCAATCCAGCCTTAAACTAATTTCTCACAGGAGTCTTTTCATTGTTCTTCTATTATAGGGCTGAATAAGGTGATCTCGAACATTTTTGGCAGATGAAAACTATGGAGCCTATGGGAAGTTGCCATTTTCCCAGCACCCTTATTGCATATTGCAAAAGAGGGATGGGCATTCACTAGAGCACTTTTTCAAATGTGAGTAAGTCTTGTGATGTATTTCCCCAGCTGCAGAAAATATATTAAGCAATCTGTTCTTTCTGTATAATATCACAGGCTGAATTATATCAAGTGGAATACTACAAGATAGACAGCAACTTTTGCATTTAGTTGACTAATGTTATACTGCAAGTAGAATCATAGGGATAATTGAACTTTAGGAAATAAATAAAAGTCAAGAACCTGACAATACTACTGCTTTAAAAATCTGTCAAATTAACCCTTTACATCCCATCAACAAAGCTTATCCTACCACAGTTATGAATTATCTGAGTTAGCATTGAATTGTTAACACCTTTTATTAACATTATGGCATTTGTGTATTGTGGTTGGTTGCACAGTCAGCCAGATGTTGGGAATGGACTTGGCATTTTTATCTACCTATCAAGTCCTTCCCAAGGACCTGGGATAGCATATATTGCTGTTTGGTGGTGATAAAGGTACCACTTGCAGGATGTAACCTGTTCTGAATAAAGCTACAGTACCTTTTTCAACTGAATGATGGTGATGTTGTCAATGCTGATGGTGTTCCAGATGTTTAAGGATTGTACCAAAGGTGCCTATTACTATTAGTATTATCTTTGCTTTCTTTTGCCCAAGTCGTTCTGTTTCTGTTTGCAGATCTTTGTGTTTGGTGACTCCAGTTTTTTTCTCTTCTCTTCTGCTGTCTTCAGGTTCTGCCACAATCACTATCCAGACATTCTTGTCTTTCTTATTGACAATTGTTAATTCTGGGGTGTTACATGGTTAATTCTGGGGTGTTACATGTATAAATTCCAAAATCTCTGAGCAGTATTATTATTATTTGGTTTGGATCAATAGATCAATGGGTTTTTTTGCCAACTATGCTACTCTTGATGCTCTTGACTCTAAGACAGGGATCTTCAAACTTGGCTGCTTTAAGACTTGTGGACTTCAATTCCCATGGCTGGCTGAGGAATTCTGGGAATTGAAGTCCACAAGTCTTAAAGCAGCCGAATTTGGAGAACCCTGGTCTAAGATGAGAAAGGGAAGTGAAACAGAAAGGGAATTCATGCCACAAGAGAAGGAGAAAGACAAAAATCACTCACTTGGTTTGCAGGCTCAGATTGGTTGAAAACTAATATTTTTCTCGAATATATTCTCAATGTTCCTGCCAGATTATGACTGTTGGATTTTAGAGGTACATTCCAGATTACATGTTCTACTCATGCAGAGCATTAGCTACTGTGGATTTGTTGGAACACGAGAGCTACCCCATTTCAGATCCATAAAACAGTTATGGTATTTTGTGTAGAATAGATGAAGAAATCAATAACAACAGATGAAATAACTTTTAGGGAACTTTGTTTGCCTCTTCCTGTTGACATTGCCCCCCCAAAATCTTTTAAGAAATGCCAGTATCCTTGGGATAACAGTCTCAAAATATTTGCCTTAGAGCAATTCTTTAGAATTTTTCTATTACTGATAAATTTGTTTCAGTATTATATTTGTATCAATTTCTAGGCAATCAAACAGAGCCATTTGTAATTGTGTATACCCAGACAGCAGAGCAACTATCCTTGGGTTTTTTTTTTTTTTTAATGGTTTGCATCATTGCTTGGAAGGTTGCTGTGACAGCAAATCTCAGTTGAATTAAATATACATCTTTGCATAAGGATTTTTGCAGCTCCCACATATTGCACTTTTACAGTTCAGAAGAGATGACTGAGCAGATGGGAGGGCAGACCAGTGGATATTTGCAATTTTCTGCCAAACCAAAGACATTTTTACTCTCCCAAGGGATGAGTATGCACTGATTGAAAGGTTGCAATTTGTTTATTTTTGTATGAAGGGAGGATGCTTTATTTTCACATTGCTGCATCCATGTAAGCTAAAAATTTAAATATAAGGTATCACTGAGAAGAATATGGTAGGCAAAGGGCAGCTATGCAGCACAGCATCAAAAAAAAAAAAATCATTGGGCAGCAAATTTACCTTTTCAAGCAACTGCATAGTCCTTTTAAATAGCCAGAAACAAAAGTGGGATTTTCCTCCCTCCAGTTTAATGATCTGAATAAAGCACATCACAATAGAAAGTCTAACAACCACAGTGAAGGAAATATGATGGCCGTCAGAATAAAAGCATACTTTTTATATTAAGGCTTACCTGAGGGTAACTTACAATCAATGACTCACTGCATAAATGGTTTGTGGATTGTGCTTGTCATAGTTTAGCACAGACATGTCAAACTTGTGACGTCACATGATGTCGCGCAACGTATTGGAGCTTTTTCGCAGTTGCCGGCAATGGGGTGGGCACAGCTCCGGTATGATGAAACGGGCCCATGGGCTGGCAGTTCGACACCCCTGGTAGCAGGTTGCAACTCAGAGCATCTTACACACTGGAAGTAAAATGTTATTCTCTAATATTATCCCCAGGACATAGGCAGAAGGATGCAATCATCAAAGTAACACATAAAACTGATTCCAGGGCAGGTGGTAGCACCTAGCCCAGATTGGTTAAAATTGAAGTACAGTTGCTTAGTAACCTCGTTTGTACTTGGATGGAGACTATCAGGAAATTCCAAGGCTGTAAACTAGATTAGAAAGCGAGAAAAAGTCCAAGGAGAGAATAACAAATGCTTCTAAACTGTTGCAAAGAAACTATAAACAAATATCCACAAAGTCACCCAAAATTATGCCCGATTGAAGGGAAACTTTACTTTTACCGGTACATAAAGAGAGAAAGAGATTCTTTCTTCAAGTCAATATTGACTCCTAGAGACTGCTTAGACAAGTCCCTACAATTTTGGGGGCAAGATTGTTTTGCCCTTGCCTGCTTCCTAGGGCTGAGATAAAGTGACTGGCCCAGGGTCACCCACCTGCCTTTGTGGCTAAGGTAAGACTAGAACTCACGATCTCCTGGTTTCTAGCCTAGGTTAAAAGAATGATTTTCGGTTAAAAGAATGACCCATCGAAGTAATTCTGAAATTTTAAAATGTATTTTTAAAAACCTGAAAAGAGGCATTAACATAAGTACACCCAAAAAATCAAAACATTCAGATCACAACAGTGGTCTTGTGTGTTAGTATTAATGTCCTCTGATGAACCCAAAGCCCTGTTAGTTATAGACTGACAAAACAGAAGTGAGGAAGGAATAGAATTTGCTGTTCTTCCTTTTGTTTTCTCTCATTGTTCAAAATGAAAAAGAAGGATGTTTAAAGCAGCTCAAGGGGTAATTCAATTCTTTGCACCCTTTCCTGCATGTAAGAGAGAGGTAGAGGTTCTCCAAATTCTTTGAATCCCTGCTGAACTCCCAAAATGTCTCCTGCTGTGGTCTTTCCAGTTTCAAAGTTTCTGATATGGATAAATAGAAAAATGCCATACTTGCCAATCACAGAATGTTTTTCTCCCTGGAAAACAGACAGGGTTTCTTTCTTCTTCTTCTTTTTTTTTGGGGGGGGGGGGAAGAGAAGTTTATTTTGTAAGGTGTAAAAAAATTCATAATACTGTTGAAAATTACCTTGCCTTAAAGTTCCCCCCTTTTTTTCTATCTTTTTTTAATCCTAAAAAAACCCCATAGTTATTACTTATATGTCCACTTCCTCAGTGAATTATTATTTAGGCACAGAACACTGCATTTACATTGTTGTGTGTTCATTCTACCAGAAGATAAAATACTTCATGCTGCCATAAGCAAGGGAATTAAAGGGGGAGGGTCAAATGGAGTTTTTTAAGACAGGAAAAAATAGATAAACAATGTAAGGAAATTTTCCATTCTTTCCCCCCCCCCCCAACACCTTCAAATCTTTTTTTTTTTTGAAAAAGTTTTTTTTCCATTTGTACATCATACAAAATACAATTTTGAAATAAAATAAATTCATAACCATTGGTACCGCCTGCCCATTCCCCCCAGGCCGCGTCCACCCACTCTAAAACCTTCCGTACTTCCCTCCTCTTTCTCTCCTTCCCTCCTACTCTCTTCCCCTCCCCTTCTCCTCTTACCATCCTACTTCCTCCCTACTCCTTCCTCCCCTCTCATCCCTCTCACACACATGAACGCAGCATAGGGGAAATGCCTAGGCCGCACCTTTCTTATAAACTACCATATATATATGATCCTTACCCACCCACTCTTCCACCCCCCCACCCCCAACCCCCCTCCCCTCACTTCCCAGAGCAGAATACAGGGTTATTAATGACAAAGTTGACAATAAAAAAGAAAAAGAAAAAGAAAAAAGAAAAAGAAAAAAAGAGAAAAAAAATATCATACTTAACCTTTAACTCCAATAACATCATAAACAAATCTCTATAACATTTACTATAAAATTCACTCGTAAAGTAAATGAAACTTTATAGAACACCTTCAAATCTTGAATCAGATCTGAGCCCATGCTCTATATTCCTCCTGCTTTTACTTGCTCCACCCTCACTTTATGAACAAGGTGAATTTAAAATGGTGAATAATACAGCACGTTATTAAGTAAATCAGTTTTATTTACACATATATTTACAGTATTTTCAGGAAGAAACCCTGGATTCAGAGGGTTTCCAAAGGACGTTCTATTCAAAGCGGAGATTCAAGATTTTAAAGCATCAGGATTCAATTTCAACAGATTTGGGATTCAATGTCCAATCTGACCAAAGATTCGGTTGCCATGGGGAAAGCATCAAATGACTGTAGCCCCTTTATTCTTTTGTTAGAAGGGAAAGTGCATACCAGCATTGATGGGCCTTCAGAGCCCATTAGCTCTACAAAGCCTCAACAAAATAGCAATATTTTTTTCAATTTCCTATATACATGTCTTCAGGCAGGAGTAGCAGGGATGAGGCAAAGATGGCCCAACAGCACCTGACTGAATCACAGACAGCCTGTAGGCAAGATGTGCTTGAGCCAAAATGCAGAAAATATCCCACTCCGAATAATAATAATAATAATAATAATAATAATAATAATAATAATAATAATAAAGGTTCACAATGTGCTTAACAAGTAAACTCTTACAAAATCAAAGAACCCTGATCACTTAATTTTCTGGATAACACACAGTTGTTAGTAAAACTAAAATTAGCCTCCTCTGGCTTCTCAGCTGGCTTCTGAGAAGCAAATTCAATGGGAGGAAAACAACATGATTCACTTGACTGCAGTGATTGACTTAACAACTGTGGCAAAAAGGTTGTAAAATGAAGCACAACTCATTTAACAACTGCCTGGCTTAGCAACAGAAATTGGGGGTTCGATTGTGATTGTACATTCAGAACTACCTCTATTTCTGTATGCCTTTTAAAAAACACTGTGACTTCAACATAATAAGACACCCCCCCCCCCAGTCGGTGGACTGGCACCAGTCCGCGATATGTCAGAAACCGGGCCACATAAACAAGCGAAACCCCATCTGTGGCATGCAAGGTTTTGCCCTCTGGTCCATGGCAAAACCTCTCTCCAGGGAACCGGCCCCTGGTGCCCAAAAGGTTGGGGGGTAGCTGTATTAAGAGATCTATTTTGTAGGTTCGGATTGATTATATTGATGACTCATGGGGACTTTATTAAAGCTGTGGGATACTTGTTCTCAACCTCCGCATTTAGGTAGTACAATCGCATGCCAGCTTCCCAGGTCTGTTGTGCCAAAGAAGGAAGAATTGGGAGGGGCAAAGGATATTTTGTCTAAAGATTGATACGAAGACATATAATGGATTCACAGTTATATGAATCCACATTTCAAAGGTCTGTGACAATAGGACAGAAAAAAAGTGTAATAACCACCAAGCAAAGGGGCTTAATGGCCAATAGGTGAATTTGAAATTCTGAGAGTCGTGTCTGCCTTTTAGGGGGATAGAGGGCTTGTCCATTCATCAAAAACCTCTCACAATGGCATAGCTTTTAATCTAAAGCAAAAAATCAGATAAAAGGTTGAACTGAGAAGGCATCGCTGCAGAGGCCCGAGGATGTGTGTGTTTAATATAAATTTTTATTGAAGAAATTTTTAATGAGATAAAAAGAATATGAATATTAGAAAAGAAACTAATAAGAAACAATAATGAATAAGTAAGAAAAAAATAGAAAAGAAGACAAAGAAAAAGATTATTTAAAAAAACAGCTTCCACTCTTTTAGACAGCCATTATAAATTCATTTATATTTTACTCCCCTTCTCTCCAAGGTTACATCATAATTTCCTTCTTTCCATAAGCTACCCTTTCTAATCTTCAAACCCAAGAATTCATGTTTCTCTTTTTTCAGCAAAAAGTCTATAAGCAGTTTCCAATCACAGGTACCCTATTGCTGATCTTTCTTAAATCAAAACAGTTGAATTTGCCATCTCTTATATTTCCATCCTCTTCACCAACCATTCCTCCATTGGGTATTTCAAGATGCCTAAAGATGCATGGATGGCCAGGACAATATACTGGGGCCTAGTTCTGTAGCTTAGTGTGAGGCCTCCAGATCAGATAAATTGTGATAGACTTGAAGTACTTTGCAGCACTTTATATGACACTTAAATGCTTGAATATATTTAAATGTATTAACATTGCAAATATTTGCACCATCTGAGCTCAGCTTGGTTCATAGGTAAGTTCCAAATCTGACAAAATTTCACAGATACTACTTCTGGATCATCAGTGCCATTTAATTTTGGGCACAATTCAATAAAAAAAAAAATCATAGGGCTAAGTCTATTAATATACATGCTAAGAGTAGTAAACTGCCTTGTTATTTCATAATGGAAAGCGGTCTGTGAATAAGCAATTACTTTTCTCAGAAATGAAATTAAGATAGTGTTAAAAAGATCCATTTGGTTCTGCCATGACTGTGATGTGTTCCTGATAAAGTCACAAGACAACATTCGTCCCCTGGTTTTATAACACAGCTGCACTAACATAGTGAAAAATGATGAGTGAGGCTAATAAAGTTTAACACAATGAACTGTAAACAGTGGTGGGATTCAGCCAGTTTGCACAAGTTCGGCAGAACCGGTAGCTAATTTTTTGTTGCCCAGGCCTAGAATGGACTTCCAGAAGCGGCATCCACAGAGAGAACTGGTTGTTCACATATTTGAATCCCACCACTGACTGTAAATAACTAAGCATAGATGCCATTTGCTTAACTGTACTGAAATCCAGAAATATAGCACCTATTGGTTCCAAATATTTTCCATTAAACAAGCTGAACATGATGAATCATACAGTGCGCAAAGCTAACACATGGGCTGGTTTCATAAAGCCATGTTTGTTTAGTTTACAAGAGCCAACGTCTTTCCTGGCTTTGATAAACAGTGCAAGTGATTCATTATTTTAGCATCATATACATTTCCTGTTTATAGGCGATGGTTCAAGTAACTTTATTTTTTTACAGACAGGTTTTTCCAATTCCAATATAGACATTTTTTGTGTGCCAGAGTTCCATTCCCAAGTCAATTCCATTTTTCCTAAAGCTTAATCACACTACTTTTCTTTAAAAACTGAATTTACTCACTTATCAAAACATTTTGGTTTGGGAAATGGTGCAGTTAAAATCAGTCCCAAATCGGAAGAGGAAATAGATGGCCCAATGTACAGAGTTGCTTTCCTGGGTACTACTTTATTTGTTCAACTTACTGTATCTGTCAGTCACAATTATAAAAACACAGTGAAAGTTTTACTGTTCCTTCTTCTGAGCAGTGTTCTTCCAGAACCCACCATTCCATTGCCTCCTGATAAATCCCTTCTTAAGATAGACCAGTACCTTTTCACTCCCCCGCAGAAAAGACTTTTTGGTTTTGTAATCTCTTCTGCACTATTTAATCCTGCAAAAAAGCTGACCCCTTGTCGGGCATGTCTACGTGGTTGTTTGAGAGATTCCACAAATGCTTGAAAGACAACAAATTCATATTTTTGCTGCTTTGTAATACAAGATCTAGTTTCCATTGCATCATTTGTACTATTACAGCTGTAGGCTTTAGGGTATTTGGCTGCTCTTTGAGTAAAAAAAACAACAAACCAGAACACAAACTGTGTCCACTGCATACTGGACACAGTTATCACAATTGGAATTCCTTGTGCAATAAGCAGCCACTTCACATGAGGCTGCCCAGGGCAAGTGGTGTTCTGCTGGGATTGTACAACTAGGCCTGGCTGTTATTTGTTCTTGTTATTACTGCCATGTGCAATTAGTTAATGTTTCTCAGAGTCTATGTCTGAGCTGCATGGTAGATTCCAGTAAGACACATGATTATAATACATTTTGAGACGTGGTCACAAAATCTTAGGCTCCTTAATCTTGGGAAAACCTCTAAATAAATCTTGTAAAGTTGATTACGCTCAATATCAAAAAGTTAGGAATCTGACTGGGAAAAGAAATCAAGCTTTGACTGTACCCTTAAACTAGTTCAATCCCACTAACAGGGAAATTCTACACTGGATTATCTTAGAAAACATGACTTCAAGATTATAAGAACTCTCTCTCTCTCTCTCTCTCTCTCTTTCTCTCTCTCTGTCTCTCTCTCTCTCTCTCTCTCTCTCTCTCACACACACACACACACATCCTTATAGTATACACACCACATTATTGAAAGATTCACAAGGGACATGGGGGTGAAGGAAAGAATGTGGGTTCATATTAAAATACAAGATGATCTCATTTCAAAATTTCAAACATGAACCAAACATAGTTATTTGTCAAAATGTTCTTTTTTGAATTTTGCACTCCAGTTCCCTAATGTGTATAAGAATGTATTCTGTAGACAAAAGTGTGTATGAGAAGTTATATTCATAAAATGCATTGTTTGTAAAATGCATTCGTACATAATTGGTTGCTAAATTAGCTGTCATAAAACAACGTTAGGAGAAATGGCCACACAAAATATTTTGTGGAAATTGTTTAGGCTGCAGAAATGGAATAGACTAGATGAGAGAGAGAGAGAGAGAGAGAGAGAGAGAGAGAGAAATTGTTACTTCTGCTTTTCTGTAGTTAACATACCCATTTTCATTTCCTGATAAATGGTGTGCCAATAGGTGAGCTAGATAAGCAGCTGGATGAATTTTCTTATCACCAGGCATCTTCTCTAATGCAGTGGATTTTTTTTTTTTTTCAAAATTCACATACTGCCACTCAGTACGTGAATCAGCAACTATGTATTCTGGATAATCAAATGATGCATATGCATGCCTGAATATCTCTGAATTATGTTCTATAATACAAAACTTATTAACCAAAATCAAAAGGACCCTTACATAATTGTTTGGGGATTCAGGACATCTTACAACATCTGAATCCCCAAAGAACTCTATGTAAGGGTCCTTTTTGTAGATTTCAACTCAGCATTCAACACCATCATTCCTGAAATCCTCTTCTCTAAACTGATTCAGTTAGCTGTGCCTGACCACACTTGTAAATGGAGCATAAGCTTTCTAATGAATAGGAAGCAGCAGGTGAAGCTAGGGAAAATCACACCAAACACCCCTTCCATTAGCACAGGAGCCCCCCCCCCCGGGGGGGGGCTGTGTGCTCTCTCCATTACTCTGCTCTCTCTATACCAGAGGTAGGCAACCTTGGCTCTTTTATGGCTCGTGGACTTCAACTCCCAGAATTTCTGAGTCAGCGTGGCTGGCTCAGGAATTCTGGAAGTCCACGAGTGATAAAAGAGCCAAGGTTGCCTGTCTCTGCTCTATATCAATGACTGCATCTCAAAGGATCCCTCTGTCAAAGTACTGAAGTTTGCAGATGATACAAAAGTCATTGGTCTCATTCAAGACGATGATGAGTCTGCATATAGACAAGAGGTAGATCAACTGGCCGTGTGGTACAGCCATAACAATATGGAGCTGAACACTCTTAAAACTGTAGAGATGATAATAGATTTTAGAAGAAGCTCTCCTATTCTACCCCCTCTTACAATATTAGGCAACACGGTATCAACAGTAGAGAACTTCAAGTTTCTAGGTTCTATTATCTCCAAGGACTTGAAATGGACCCCTGACATTAGAACATCATTAAAAAGGCACGACAAAGAATGTTCTTCTTGCGACAACTCAGAAAGCTTAGATTGCACAAGGATCTGCTGACACAGTTCTACAGAGGAATTATTGAGTCTGTCATTTGTACCTCAATAACTGTCTGGTTTGGCACAGCAACCAAACAGGACAGGTACAGACTTTAATGGATAGTTAGGACTACAGAAAAAATGATCACAATCAGCCTGCCTTCCACTGAGGACCTGTATACTGCACAAACCAGAAAGAGGGCTGAGAAAATATCTACAGACCCCTCACCTCCTGAACACAATCTATTTCAACTTCTCCCCATACAACATCACTACAGAGCATGCATGCCAAAACAACCAGACATAAAATTAGTTTTTTCCCCTGTGCCATCACTCTGTTTAACACTTAATTCTCATGGCACTGCCTCATTTCTCATCTTTTTTCATCTTCTCATCTTTCCTACTATCTTTTGTTGGTTTCTTATGATTTATCAATTGTTGTTTATAACTTATGAGTAATGATTGTAACTATGATTACAGCTATGATTATGACCTATGAAGGGACACAGGGCAGAAAACATCCTGCAGCCAAGAAGGCTCCACACACATTTGCACCACTCAGGTGACCCTGAGGACATAAGTGGCCTCAAAGACTCTCTAAAAGAATGCAAATGACCAGCTGTCTGCAAGGAGTATAAATCCTTCCATTCCCTACCATCCAGTATGAGCTGAAGAAGCTTCTTGGATGAGAAGTGAAATGTCTTCAAAGAAAAACAAGGAAGTCCAGTTGTCTCATGAAAAAACACCTTTGGGTTAACTATGACCTGGATGACTCAGAATCTCCATAGACATTCCGTTGTTTATGGAACTGGAGCTTAATCTTTGTTTCAGCCAATAAAATTTTTAGAGCCAAACCTAAATGTCCATGGTCCAGAGACCAACTTATCCTTCTTCTGATGAAAGATATAGCTAGAGGAAACATATGTATATGTGGTAGGAACAAGAAAGTACCGTACGATAGTACCTTATGTGCTGGGAACGAGGAAATCACATCATATCTTGCTTTCCTTGATTACAGTTTCAGGGAGCTTCCATTTTCAATACTTCTAGTTCCAGCATAAGTACTCAAAAAATAAAAATAGAGCCATTAAAAATCCTTGTATTATTATCTTTTGGATGGAATCTATTCTGCATTCAGTCACAGCTGATCAGTAAAAAGAAATATGGTATTCCATTTTGCTTATGATACTATTAAGATACAAGTTCTGTCTCTCCATATATTCACACCTGCCAGCTCTACTTCTGATTGTCACTAATTGTCACCATTAATGCAATGGTCTGGGGATTTCTAAGAACACTCAGATGAATTTACAATTTGCCTCATAACTGGCAATTTCAATCAACTGGAATACTGCAATTGGAAACCCTAAGCATGTTAAGCTGAACATGATTCAAATCTGCATTTTTTGCAGAATCTACCAAAATCAAAATGTTTATGGCTGTAGGAGATGGACATAATGAATGTATCACCCGTGGTTTCCCCACTTTTAATTCCCATTATTCATCTGAATGCATGAATAGGACTTTTATAATATCCTAGAAGTAGTTCCAGAGCAACCACCCAAGGGAGAAATGTCTTTTCAACATAGGTGCTCATTTTCCACCCACTGTTGCAAAACTGTGTGGCATGTTGCAACTTTGCTTTAAAAGTCAACTTTTGCAAAACACATATTGGGTAATCTGAGTATATCTTTATCCTTTTGTGTACACAGTGGCCTTGCCAGTCTGGTTCATATTAAAAAGAAGAAGAATTTGCCCTTGGACAAAAGTTTTGAATGAGACACAAGACAAGGAGAAAAGAAATATTTTAGATGTTCATAGAGGTATAATATTCCCAAGTTATGGATCCTGTAATTGTGTAACAGAAAGGGAGAGAGGGAAGGAGGGAGGAAAATCACCTGAATTTTTAAAATACAGCAGTGATCAAAGACTGCTTCTAAATTAACAATTTATGGTTGCAAGCCAAATGCAATTGATACTTTATAAAAAATAGATTCAAATCCTAAAAGTAATTCTATTATCAGGTTGCTAGAAGCAGACAATTGATAACCCCAGCATCAGAAAAGACATGAATACAATATGAGAATGACTTATAGGGCAAATTACTTAGACAGAACTACCATATTTTCCGGCGTATAAGACGACTTTCTAAAGCGTGGAAATCGGTGCCGAAGTTGGGGGTCGTCTTATACGCCAAGTCGTCTTATATGCCAGAAATTACTGTAGTTTCCGGCATATAAAACAACTTTCTAGGCATGGAAATCGGCGCCGAAGTCGGGGGTCATCTAATACGCCGAGTTGCCTTATACGCCAGAAAATACGGTATATCTCCACAGATCTAGTATTCTGTGAAGGAATGACCTAATATAGAATTCCTAAACTTATATACTGCATTAACCTGAAACACAATTACTTTTGAGTGTTTGTATTCATCCTGTTTTTTCAGTACAACACTGCAAGAAAAAAAAGTATTTAAAAACTATACAAGGAAAAGTACAAGGTATATTACAGAGGAAAGACCAAAAATAGTGTCTTTCATAAGAAGTGACACTAAAATGTATGCCAACTTTTTCTAGATCTTTGTTTTCAATTACAAATTGATACAGACGCTGAACAAAATCACTTTGATCAGAAAAAGGAGAACTCAATTCAAATTGATTTGCATTTCCTTATTCTTTATGAAATATTCTATTCTGTTGATGTGAGATCTGGGAATCAAATTTCAGATTACTGTTTTGCCCAATTACTTGATTCAGATGAAAAGGTTCAAAATATTTTTATGTGAATTAAGTGCATTACTAATATAATGTAAGGCCCCAAACTCTAATTTTTCTTGGATCTAGAATAAACTTCCACTGAAACATTAAAATGCAGCCTTGAAGTCTGTTTATGCCATCCATTTTTATATACATCAAACTTTTACCAAGTTTCCTATAAAAAATGAGAATTTTAGTTCGCTGAAAATAAATTCCTATAATTACTCAGCCACTTGCTCTTCAGTATGAAATTATAATAGGGTAAACTATCTGTAAATGAGGTTTTGATGCCAAGACATATACCCCAAGTAGCTCTTCAATAAGTGTATGAAGTCAAAACAAAGAAAAGGGTCAGACTGGGACAAGAAAATACATTTAATTAAAATTAACAGCTTAGTATACTGTAAATACTTCCTGTGATGTATTCATTTCCCTTTTTTGTCATATTTAAAATTCCCAAAGTAGCAACATTGAGAAGGCTCTTTGATTCACACCTGTATGGTGATTTAATCTTCTTACCTTTCTCTAGCTTGCTTCAAATCTTGTCCCCTTGACCTGTTGACAAGGAAAGTGAAGAGTACTGAAGCTGTAAGTTATTATGGCTGGCACAAATGAATTTTTACTCTGAGCTATTTTAAGCCTGACAAATATACTGCAGCGAGCTTATCAGGATATGCTCAGAATGCTGAAGGAACACATGTGATGTTTTCAGTCACTCGTGTTTTATATTAAACAAAAGATTTTTTTTTATATAAAAGAGAAAGATGGCATGTCAAAACAAACACAAGCAAAAATGAGAGCAAGATAAACAAATCGTGGTTGGTATAGCTAGAAATGCTATTTTGTATCCTGTGAGTAACAAAACATAGTTCTTACTTCCACTACTCCTGAGAAGATTCAGCTCTGTGTCCATGGACAAGAAGCTGAGCCCTATAGATTTACAGACATTTGCAATCAGGGTTCTTGGTGCTCTCTGAGCTTCCTTGTTTTCTTGCAGACATTTCATTACCTCAACTAGGTCACATCATCAGTGCTAGCACTACACTACATTACAACACTAGCACTGATGATATTACCTAGTTAGGGTAATGAAATGTCTGCAAGAAAACAAATAAGCTCAGAGAGCACCAAGGATCCCTCATGTCAACCGTGAGCTACAAATATTCTCCTTTATTGGCATTTGAAATCACTTTGAGGCCTAATATACCTGGTCCAGAATGTGGTCACATGGACAGTGATGGGGGTGTCACATCATCATCCATGGCTTCACAAGCTGCACTGGTTACCAGTTGGCTTCTAGGAGCAATTCAAGGTGCTGGCTATCACTTGTAAAGTCCTTCAAAGTTTAGAGACTGGCTGTTTGAGGAATCACTCATCTCTGTCCATCTGATATGGTCCAACAGGGTGGATCCACTTCAAGACCTGTCAACTAAAGAATGTCAAATTGTGGGATTCAGAAAACACGCTTCCTTGTTGGTATTCCTGTCCTCTGGAATGATTTCCCCTCAAAGATCTATGTGGCTCCCACACTTCTATCATTCAGAAAACTTTGAACATCTGATTTTCCCAAGCCTTGCAGATAGAGTAATTGTGGAGTTCCCTTTTGTCTGTTTAGTTGCCTAGTTGTAAGCTCTCTAGAGCAGGGGTGGGGACTTATGGCCCTTTTATGATCTGTGAACTTCAGCTCCCAGAATTCTTGAGCCAGCATTGGGGCTGTAGTTCCACACCTGTGATTTAGAGTCATTGAGGAATCAGGCAGTATATAAATCAAATAAAAATTACACTGAATAAAATTTAGTCCTGCCTTATACAGGAAACCTAGCTTGGTTAGTCATTCCATCTCTGCCTTAGGAAGAAGGCAAACAACTTCTGAAAACAAAGATAGCAGAAGAGAAGAGGAAAAAAAACTGGAGAAAAATCACAAAATACAACTGGAGCATCACTCAAACAAGATCAGCAGTGGCAAAATCACAAGAAGTGAATTGCATAAGGCAGCTTTACTTGGAACAGTTTACATTCTACGACAGTGATGGCGAACCTTTTAGAGACCGAGTGCCCAAACTGCAACCCAAAACACATTTATTTATCACCAGGTGCCAGGTGGCATGGCGCACTGGGTGGGCGTGGCTGTGGTGGTCATGGGAGATTGGATGGGTGTGGCCAAGTTGGACGTGATCACTTCAATGTTGCTCGTGGGAGGGACGCCTGTGGGGGCTGGGCAGGGTTGGGGTAGATCCCGGGGGTCTCTGGCAGGTGGGATGGTGGGCAGGAGGCTTGTCCTGCTGGGTGAGGCGAGGCAAGGCAAGGCAAGGCAAGGCAAGGCAAGGCGGGAGTGCCATTGTCACAGGGCAAGGTGAGGCCGGGGCAGCTGCTGCCTGACACCATCAGCCCCTGCACACAGAGGCCAGTGAGCGCATTGGTGCTGGGATGCACCCGGCCATGTGGACCTCGGCGAGTTAGTGGGCGGCTGAAGAGGGACAATTGCCATCTCTGGGGCATGGCGTGCGTGCCAACAGAGAGGGCTCTGAGTGCCGCCTCTGGCACGCGTGCCATGGGTTCGCCATCACTGTTCTACGATGATACATTTAATAACATCAAACAACATCTGGTCCTTGAGAGGGACTTGACAGGTGGCTAAAAATGTCAAATCCAGTCTAAACATCTGGTTGACTGTGACCAGTCAACATCATTATCATTGCAAAATCTGAAAATAAATGCTTTGTTAGTGCATTTCTTCAACAATGTTGCATAATAAATGTCTGGTTTTCAGACAAGGGGCATGATCTCCCCATATAATTACTTCCTATATATTGTTAATGTTGCAATCATTTTCAGGCTTCCTGGCTAAGACATTTCAAAATTGTAAAAGTAGAAGCTGAACTCTCAAACTCTCAAGAGTACCAAAGCAAGCAAACCAACAAACATACACAAAGAGAGAGAAATACCCCCCTCCCCAAAATACAAGAACAACTATAGAAATACAAGGACTATAACTACCCAACTTGATTTTATAAAACTGTGATTTATTGTCTAAAGTGTGTCTAAACTGAGATGGGCTGTTTTGTGGTTCAGTATAATATGTTAAGGAAGCATAACCACTATTCCGGGCAAATGAGGAAAACAATACGGTTTCAAAAAGAGAAAAATAAACAGGGAAAAAAATTGGCCTGTGGGGGAGAAAAACCAACAAAAGCTAATGTCAGAAGAAAACAGATGATAGACTGAAAAATTGCAGTTAACTAGCCTCAAATCATATTGACACTATGTAAGAAATAAATAAACGAGAACTTTTATGAATTTTGAACATATGAAGCTATCGGTTAAAATACAGGAATCATATTTTCCCCTTCAAATCTGAGTCTTTGTAAAGCCTTTAGAGGAAACCAGACGACTGAAGGCATTAGCACCTTCCCCAACAACATGGTAAAGTGGACATAGACAACCATGTAATTCAGGGCTCTTCAAACTTGGCCCTTTTATGACTTGTGGATCTCAACTCGCAGAATTCCTCAGCCAGGCATGCTGGCTGAGGAATTCTGGGAGTTGAAGTCTACAAGTCATAAAAGGGCCAAGTTTGAAGAGCCCTGATGTAATTGGTTGCATTCTGCATGATGTGTCACTTTTTCTGCAAGGCCATAGCGTCAGGTATAAAGCCAATAGCTATGGCACTCTTCTCTCCTCAAAGGTAAGTCACAGCAGAATGCCACAAACAATTGTTACAAAACAGTTCTTTATTGTATTTCCTACATGCAGGGGTCTGAATCCCCTGCTCCAGTCAGACATATTTCTGTGACTGGAGCAAGGGATACAACCATATTGGATAGCACAACCAATGCTTATAAGAGCAAAAGGATAACAAAACTGATGCAGAGGAAAGGGCAGAAATAGCAAAGCTATGAAAGACAACAACACTGTATATAGGTAGAAGGTAGAAAGAGAGGAAAAAAATAAGATACTGCTAATTATAAAAATCACAACTAAGGTCCTAAGTGCAGGGACATTATTTACAGTCAGAAAAGATTCTGTAAAAGAAGTAAGCATAGGGAAATGAAATGTCTGAAACTTAATCAGACAAACACAAGTTCTGCCAACAAAAATGTGAAAGGAGAGATGCCCTGGAAAAAATAAATTGCAAATCAGAAAGTTCCTAATAAAGAAGAAAACTAAGACAAAAAGCATGAAGGAAGGCAGAAGGGAGTATTATAAAATTATCATGAAAAAGTGGCAGGTTGTCAGTGACAATCTGGCAAAGCAGAAGTAATGTTTTTGGTATAAATTATTCTTATAACAACCCAAGTTTGTTATAGTTTGAAAACAGAAGAGCAAGTGTTACAAACAATAAATGTATAATGGCGTTAATTACGTTGACAAATGTCACCACGCCTAGAAGATACAATTAGCTTTCCACTATCATGGAGGATACAGTAGTATGTTGGGTTCTGGTTGTAAAAAAAAATGTGAAATATTTTTATAATAAGAACAGGGAGAAAGAGCAGGGAGCAGAGAAAAAGTAAGATTTAAAAAAACATTTGCAACTAGAGTGATGTAAAAATTGGAGGGAAACAGATAAGTGTGGATATGAGAAGCTAAAGATATTTTTTTAAAAAAACCTATAAAAAATTGTAGATTTTTGTACAGACTGGAAAAGCACAACTCCAGGTTTGGATATGGCCAAGATACCTTGAGTGCAACCCCCAGAGGGCCTCCAGAAGTTGCTACCAAATTGTAATTTTTAATGGGACACAATAATGCAAGAGAACCAACATAGCGTAGAGCAGTGATTCTCAACCTTTCTAATGCCGTGACCCCATAATACAGTTCCCCATGTTGTGGTGACCCCCAAGTGGGTGTGGCCACCAATAAGAGGGAGTAGGACAGCTAGGGAAAAGGGAAAAAAATGGCGGACAGCGTGGTTTGGTGACCCCCGTGAAATGGTCATTCGACCCCAAATGGGGTCCCGACCCACAGGTTGAGAACCACTGGCGTAGAGTTTAAGATATTGGACTATAAACAGGGAAACCCAGTTTTTAATTATCTTATTCAGGGAAGCTACTGACTCCTACCCTAAGCCCCTAATCAGCAGCAGATTCTGTGACAAACCAGAAGAAATATAAAAGCCCCTCACTGGATTTATACTATCTCTGTGAGAAATAGTTGAATGCAGGGCAAAAATAAGTGGACTTTGCAGCCAAGTGGGAAAAACGCTGAGAAGATCCACAACAAGGGGACAGAGAGGGAAATTACTAAGCACATGAGTGGGAGTAGTCACATTAATCTTAATTAATTAATTAAATTGTAATTCAGCTGAAATGTAAATGGAATGGCATATAGTTTTTCTCTAGTCCTAGCATTTTGAGGACTACAGCTGCAGCATGTCCTTCTCTGAAAAACGTTGCATATCCCTGTTATAAGAGTAACAAGAAACTTGTAAATTGTATAAAAGTAGTTCAACAGTAAACATAACATTCAGGCTGCTTATATCCCAAAAGACAGAAAAATATCAACGGCAAAGAAGGGAGGATGTCAAATTTCTTTATATATCTAACAAAGAGAAGGATGCGTTAGAAATAAGAGTTGTACAAAATATTGAATTATTTTATGGAAAACTAAATGGCAATACTGTATTTCTCTTCCTGTATTAAGATGTCTAGTTGTTCCTTTCCTTTCTGATACAATATTTTTATAGAGAGAATGAAATTCTTGGGTCATATAATTTGACATATTCTTTCCTGTATTTATCTGCAACTTAGTGACTTGGGAGTAGACAATACACTTGGAATTTACCTGTGATGGTGGTTAACAGCATCAAGTTTCTGGGTGTGCAGCTAACAAATAGCTTAGCTTGGTCACTCAACAGTGAGATACTGGTGAAATGGGCATAGCAGCGCCTGCATTTTCTGCATCGCATGAGAAAAGTATACCTTATAATAATAATAGTAGTAGTAGTAAAGTTGGAAGGGACCTTGGAGGACATCTAGTCCAACCCCCTGCTCGGGCAGGAAACCCTACACCATTTCGGACAAATGGCTGTCCAGTCTCTTCTTAAAAACTTCCAGTGTTGGAGCATTTACTGCTTCTGGAGGCAAGCTGTTCCACTGAGTAATTGTTCTCACTGTCAGGAAGTTTCTCCTTAGTTCTAGGTTGCTTCTCTCCTTGATTAGTTTCCACCTGTTGCTTCTTGTCCTGCCTTCAGGTGCTTTGGAAAATAGCTTAATTCCCTCTTCTTTATGGCAGCCCCTGAGATATTGGAATACTTCCTTCCCCTGTCCTTACCACTATCTAAAGAGGGACAATCGAGAGCATCCTGTCATATGGCATCACTGTCTGGTTTGGAAGTATCACTGCATCAGACAGGAAGATGGTGCAAAGAGTGGTGAGGATGGCAGAAAAGATTATTGGCAGTTCCCTCCCTTCTGTCCAGGACATAGCATATAAACATTGCTTGAGCAAGGTCCGCAGTATTGTCTGGGATGCTACACATCCTCTTCATGGCCTGTTTTCCTTGCTACCTTCTGAGAGGAGGCTCCGTGATATTCAAAGCAGAACATCCAGATTCAGTCACAGTTTTGTTCCATACAGTATCAACCTTGTGAACTCTCAAATTTCCTCTTTCCACTATGTATTCACAATGAACAGTGATGTGTGTGTGTGTAATGTATGTATATAGCATGTGTATATGTGTGTTATTTATATGTATGGGTAGATATATACTTTTGAGAGCAGACAACAGAATTTCATTTTTCATGTGGCCCAGTGTGCTCACAATAAAAAAATGACAATAAAGATTATCTTATCTTATCCTGGTTATTTATAGTGTCCTGAGTTTTGCAGTTGTATGAATCCATGGTGTTATATCTGTGCCTAATGCTTGTTTACATAACATGGACACCATGGCCTTCTGCCTCCAAAACCAGACCTAGCTGGAAACTGCATTCAGTTGTCTTGTTTGCAAACCAGCACCCAGCCCAAGGCATCCTCAGAAATGTCAGAAAGGCAAAGCAAGAGTCCCTATGGAGGCAGGCCTTGGATCAGAACTGGACTGTCCAAAACCAGATCACAGAATCTAGCCTTATCCTTCTCTTCCTCTTCTTTCAGCTTTATGATGTGGCCCTATTGGTGGCAAGGAGTTGGCCATCATTCTCATTATAAAGGAGAACACGCAGAAAGGGTGGGTGCCATCATACCTCATCCCTCAGCTTCAGCTCCAAAGCAAAGAGCTGCATCATATCTCTCTCTGTTTCTAGCTGCATTTTCCATGCTGCCGTGGCATTACAGTTTGGTCTTGCACACCATCCCCATGTTAAGGTACATAAAACCAACAGTGCTATAAATACATGGTGCGGAAAATGCAAACCTGAATCAAAAAATTAGAGGAAGCACCTGAAGTTGTACTCTGGCAGCAAGCAGTAGAAAATGCAAAAGTCTGTTATCAATCTGGAAAGCCATAGTAACCATCTAGAGTAGTTATTAATGAGTAACTATTAATTTCTAGAGAAGGGATTTAGCAGAATTCCTGGCCACCGCTCTGTAATTTGTGAGCATGATTGCTTTTGAAGCAATGAGATCAGGGGAAGCACTGCTAGCATCCCATCCAGGAATGCTGCGCAGCTCATCAAAAGTGAGGCACATCACGTGGCTTTTCCTGGACCTCCTTCTCTCTTTTATATTAGAAATATATCTTCATTCAGAATGGATTCAGCTCTGCAGATGTGGGCCTGTTTTCACATTTCACATACAAATTACTCGAAAAGCCCATAATCCACAAGCTTGCCTAGGGACCTTTCTGCATCTCTTGGTCCCTAGTCTCCTCCACCTTACACCTACCACCTAACTTAGTGAACCATTATTTTGATCCCATCCATAGTTTAAAAGGAAGCTAGGGTTAAAGGGGCTCAGGACAGCAACACTGAATGCTACATGGCATAAACAAGAAAGAAAGAAAGAAAGAAAGAAAGAAAGAAAGAAAGAAAGAAAGAAAGAAAGAAAGGAAGGAAGGAAGGAAGGAAGGAAGGAAGGAAGGAAGGAAGGAAGGAAGGAAGGAAGGAAGCAGGAAGGAAGGAAGGAAGGAAGGAAGGAAGGAAGGAAGGAAGGGAAGGGAAGGGAAGGGAAGGGAAGGAAGGAAGGAAGGAAGGAAGGAAGGAAGGAAGGAAGGAAGGAAGGAGAAAAGAGTGGGTTGTGGAAGTGGCCTAGAAGGTAACATTAATTTAAGCACTGCCTTGTCAATAACAATAACAGGCTCACTGATGAGACAACATTAATTGGGTAGCTATTACAGTTTCACCTTGCAGAAAAACAACACTGGCATTGGAACACACAGGATAATCCACTCTTTTCACATAAACATTAAATCTGTACCCTGCTAGAAGAATTTAAAGTCAATAAATAAAGCAAAAGCAATGCAGTAAATTATTCGGACTTCTCTGTCTCTTCACCATAAATGATGGTACTGAGTCACAAGTATATTCAAGAAGTTATTCTTACTTTTACCCAAGCTGTGGATGCTGTTATATCTAAAAGGAAACTCTCAGAGGCTTCTTTCTTCTGTCCTGGCCATTTGGTGTTCTGCAACTTAATTAAGCAATTATGTGGTCCCATCACAATTCATTTTGGCTTGGGTCACTGCAACCCCTGGCCATTATTGTTGGTAGAACATCTTGTGCGGGATGAGTGATTTGCTCATGCTACCACTCTAATTATTCCTCCCTTTTATACATCTGCTGAGAGCCCGAGTTTGATCATCTCCGTACTAAATGATTACATTAACAGCTGATGTGGGCAGGCAACTTTGTACTCACACAAAAGTGGGACTGACCTCCTGGAAAACGTAGGAGGCAGAACACACATTAAATGCAGCTGACTTGGCTTTTATTTCTGGTTTATTGAGAAGATTGGGCCTGAAGAGTGTCAGGCATAGCTGAATTTTAGACTCTGGCAAACTTTATACTATCTCTGGAAAAGATGTGCCATGCAATGCTTCATTTTTAGCTCTACCTCCCCTTTCTTGTTTGTTTTGAATTAGTATTTTATATCAAGTACTGCAAAAGTTTAACTTGGCTAGGTGGCAACATTCTCAGAATATTGCTGCCCAACATTTGATTAATATTAGGACTTCTTTAGCAATAGAATAAATGCCTATCGGCTCTTTTAGCATTGATGAAGATTTTCAAAGCTTCCACCCACTCTCCAACACAATCAGGATAGAAAGATCGTTGCAATCAACATGCGGGCAACACGCAAGGGTGCAAAATTGTGAGTATTATTACAATCTCTTGCCCAGCACTGGCTGTAAGCACCATCAACTGAGTAATTGAAGAACTCATCTGCCTCTGCATGCATCCTGTACTGCACACTAAAATGTAGCTTATTTTCCTGGTGTTGAACTGAGGGGCCCTTGAATGTTTAACCAAAGGAGGGAGATCTGTCCAGCAATGCTGCCAGGATTGAGAGAATACCCTTAGTCTTCCTGATCCCTAGGGTTTTTTTTTTCCCTCCTCAATCCTGACTTTCCAAGAGAACACTTAAGGGCAGAGAGCACCAGTCAGGCACTCACTTGAACTTTTAAAATAAAAATGTGAAACATTAAATCTGAAGTCTGTCCACGTGGAACAGTTCTAAACATGAGCTAATGGAGCCACTGATCTTTTCCTTCATTCTCAATAGCACAATCTCTTTGACTGTCTGCTCTTATATTATGCTCACATGGACTAAGAGTTCCTGCCATTTCATTCAGAAAATGGGATCTTGTTTGAAGGCAGCTGAGACTACATAGGGTATTAAATTCTCTTTGGGATTCAGTACACAATTCTTACTGTCTATTGGAATTGACCAGAGGCTGGGTCTTTCCAGTTATGGGCATTAGCATCTTAAAGGAATCAGGAGTCGGCCTTGATAGGAAGTATAACCAATATACTATAGAAAGCATTTATTTTCCCCAGATTTTCTTTCCATACAAGTCTGAAAACAATAATGTTCTTGAGGGTGGTGAATTTGGCTTTGCATTTGATTCAATTGCAAGCATGGAAGGCTGTTTAAACTAGTAAAAAGTTGATTGTGAGAATGGGCCATTGGACTCGATGAACCAGGGATCTAATCCAGCATGGCCCTGCTTATGTTCTTATATTTTTATCTAGGAGCTCTGGTGCCACAGTATTGCAGGCTAATTCTGCCCAGAGCCTAGAAAGTACTATAAAGCACTATGGGATGGTATATAAGTCTAATGCTATTGCTATCTAGCTACCAAGAAAGAAGATCAGAATCTGTGAGGTGTGAAAGCTAGTGATCAAAAGGGATGTCTGATATAGCATCACTCAGCCAAATTTGGCCACATGTTCTGCAACATTCACTGTTTACAACTCAAGTCTGCAACAGGGAGAAGACAATGGTACTCATGATTAAAACAATGATTAGATCTATCCCTCTCCCTTGAAGTAGCTTTTGGATAGAGTAAATCCAGAGTCTTAATGTAACTATACATGTTTGCCCTCACTCTTGAAACCAGTATGTAGATTTCATCAAAGGCAAATGTTCTTTACCTCCAGGATATTTTTCTTTCAACTCTGCATAGAAAATGTCTAAATCGGAATCTACAGTAACATTCCTCTGTAGCTGCATCAACGTTGACAGGTCTGAATTCTCTGTACTGGTTCTGGCTAATAAGGAATCTGTTGGTTGGTTAGTTATTTACTGCAAGCAGGTGAAATTGGCTTACAAAATTGAAAAAAAAAAGGGCCAAAGGCCAGCTGAAGCAAGTTATTTTTTTTTTATTGAAAATTTTTATTTTTTAAAACATACAATCATTTATAAAAATACAATAAAATTTTAAAATAGAGAACCCCCCCTTACCCTCCCTCCCACCCCTACCCCCCTCCCTTCACTTCCCAGAGCAGAATACAGGGTTAAAAAAAAAAGAAAATTATAATAATTAAGAAAAAAGAAAAAAAAAGAGAGAAAGAAAAAAAAATATCATAATTAACCTTTAACTCCATAACCTATAAAACAATTCTCTATAATATTTGATATTCATTCATAAAATAAATAAAACTTTTTAATTCCATACTTTTTCTGAATATAATCTATCCACCTTCCCCATACAGTAATATATCTTTCTTGTGTATGATCCTTTAAATAAGCAGAAATTTTTGCCATTTCTGCAAAACTAGATACTTTAAATATCCATTCTTCTAAAGTAGGCAAAGAATCTTTCTTCCAATATAACCTACTAGTAACCTTGCTGCAGTTAATAAATTCAACATCAAAGTAGTTTCTTTTTCATTTAAGTCAACAAAAATACCAAGTAAAAATAGTTGAGGAGTAAACTTTATCTTCTTTCTAAAAATCTTTTGAATGTTCCACCAAATCATAATCCAAAAAGCCTTTACTTTTTTACAATTCCACCAAATATGAAAGTATGTCGCATCATTATTGCCACATCTCCAACATTTGGGCTGTATGTTGGAATACATACAAGATAATTTTTTAGGATCTAAATGCCATCTATAAAACATTTTATAAAAATTTTCTCTCAAATTTTGAGCTTGTGTAAATTTAACATTTCTTATCCAAATTATCTCCCATAAATCCAATGAGATCGGCTCCTGTATATTCTGAGCCCATTTAATCATACAATCTTTAACCAATTCTGTTTCCGAATCTAACTCTAATAAAACATTATATATTCTTTTTATATGAGCCGGACCTTGGTTTTTAATCTGAATAACCAATTGTCTATCTTCTAGTGTTATTCCCTCTTTCTTGTCTACAGTCCATCTATCCATTATTTGTAAATATTGAAACCATGACTGTAGAATATTTTGCTGCCTTAATACATCTAGGGATTTCAAATGCCAATTCGAACCAGAACAAATTAACAATTCTTTATATGAAATTTTATCAAAATTTGTCCCCTTAGAGGTTCCCTCAATTGCATGTCTGGGAATCCCCCAGATAGGTATTTTATAATTTAATCTATAATAATACTTCTTCCAAACACGAAGTAAGGCATTCCTCAAAATATGTGATTTAAAAGTCCGATCAACTTTCTTATTAAAAATTAAATATGCATGCCAACCGTATATTAAATCCCAACCTTCCAAAAAAAGAATATCCATATTTGTTAAATTAAGCCAATCACTTAACCAAGTTAGGGCGGCTGCATCATAATATAATTTCAAATTAGGTGCCTTAAGTCCCCCTCTTTCTCGAGCATCCTGTAATATCTTAAATTTAACCCTTGGTTTCTTCCCGGCCATATAAAATTATTGATACCCTTTTGCCATTCCTCCAAATTTGCCTCTTTTTAAAGAATAGGTATCATCTGAAACAAAAAAAGAAACTTTGGTAGAACATTCATTTTTACAGCTGAAATTCTCCCCAACAATGACAATTGCAATTTTTTCCAATCTCTTAAATCCTTTTGGACTTTTGCCCATAGTGGTTCGTAATTGTTCTTATACAATTTTCCATTTGAAGCAGTTAGATATACTCCCAAGTATTTAACCTTTTTTACCATCTGAAAACCTGTGGCTTTAATCAAACTTTCCCTTTCTTTAACTGACATATTCTTAGATAATATCTTAGTCTTATAATTATTAACTTTAAAACCAGAAACATTCCCATACTGTGTTATAAGTTCTAATAAACCATCAATCGCCTGATTCGGCTGTTCCAAAATTAAAACCAAATCATCCGCAAATGCCTGATCTGCCATCAACATGTTAAATTGTTCCTTAAGCATCTTTATAGATACCTTTAAATTATTATCAGTAGGGTTAAGAACCAACTCTTGTTCTTTTGATTTGATCTCTTCTTCTATTTCTCTACGTCTTTGTGACCCTTTTTCCCTAAAAACTTTATTCAATTGAATCAAAATTCCCCTCATATATGCTTTACTAGCGTCCCACACCATAGACATCGATGTTCCCTTATTCATATTTATAGTAAAAAAGTCCTTTAAATGTTCGTACAAATGTGATAAGGGAAGAATGGTATTTAAAATAGAAGAAACTTTGGTGGTTAAAGTTGTATTATCAAACGGTAGCCAAAATGCTTTCTGGTACTTTGAGATCAGTTGAATAAAAGAACAAGAGGCTTTGCTCAGAACAATGGATGTAATAATACAGTGCCATTCTTTTAGAATGCTATGGACAAGTTCTGTTTGTTAAGACATTTCAGCACACGCAAGAGCTCTTGAGATGATTTACACACTAAAATATACCAGACCTGTGTGGTGGCAGAACTTTGTGCCAACAAAAGAGACTGCAGCTTGCTTCAGGGAGACCCAATGGTGATATCTTTCACCTTGATAAGATGTTTTGTTCCTCTAGCACATCCATTAGCAACAGAGGCTTCAGAAGCAAACCAAAGCAAAGTGACATACTTTTGCTCTCTTTTTAGAAGCAGCGGCAACTGTATGGCTTTACAAAGCATCTTGGAAAGGTTACTGCACTCAAAGTGTCACAAAAGTAAAGGAATCCTTCCAGTTTTTGTGCAGCCCTGCAAAGTATGCCAGTACAAACAGAATTAAAACAGAAATTACAATCAGGGTTAAAGCATACAACCCTTCATTTAAACACTATTAAAAGCCAGCAGAATAACACACACACACACACACACACACACACACAATCTCACACGTATGTATGTATGTATGTATGTATGTATGTATGTATAGTGTTTGTGTGTATGCCAGCAATACTTATAGAGCAATAGTTCTTCTGAAAGAGAGTAGATTTCAAAAGGGATAACTATTATTCCTCCCTTGGTCTGTCCTTTCCTTATAAAATGAGACAGCAAGGTGAGCAGAACAGTTTTATTTGCCTTCTATCCTTCCTCCTAGCAGCTTGGAGACCTCATAATATTACAACAATAACTTGGTTGCTTTAGATTTAAAGCACACTTATCCATGACTGAGCATTACACTAAGCTATGTCTGAACCCAAGTGGCTTGCATTTGGCTTACTGAAGTCAGCCACCATGGTATGTAATCCAGAGTTTATTATTTGGTGTGGTTTATTCAGCATACTATAATTAAACGTACAATGGCATGGCATAGTGTGCAAAAGCTGCACCTGAATCCAGTAATGTTCATTCCAAATAAGGGGATGCAGAACCGCCATCTTCAAAATATTTTCCAAAAATTCTGTGACCTTCATAGTGAGGAACTGAGCCCAGACTTCCCATCTTCAAATTCTTTAAATTAACACAGCATTGATTCTGCTAATTATCAATTCCGTGTGTGTGTGTGTGTGTGTGTGTGTGTGTGTGTGTATCATACACATACACACATATGCACACTCACAAAACATGACTATACAAAATTGTTCTATGTATCTTAGATAGTTGATTTCCTGGATAGCTAACTAAGCCATGTAGATTTTAGAAAACAAGTGCATTATGTCCCCAGCTTGCTCTGATCTCTTTTTCTACTTATCAAAAGTGTTGCTAAATCATTCTCATTCTGCACATTTTTCCTCCTGTCTGTTTCTTCCTTATCTCTCCACCCTGACCCTTGTGCAAACAGGTTTCTGTGACATAAATATGCACACAGAAATAGCACTCAAACAGTTTTTGTTTTTAGTAATCTGCAATATGGAATGATAATTCCAAGAGTATTATCCTGAGCAGAAGGGATGCCAATTCAAGTGGTATCATGCAGAGGTGAGCAAGAAGAACCGTCAATAAAAAGTGACAGGAGAAATCAAAATGGTCTGGAGTTGGTGGATTGTTTTTTTTTTTATTACCTTCAGATGGTGTAGGTGACTTGAAAGCCAGATCACACAAAAGGGGCTCTATTCCCCCCTATAATAGAAATATTAAATCATTAAGTCATTCCTACCATCACATTGTGGAAGGCATTGAGGAAAAATCCAGGATTAAAGGCATAATCAAATTCACGTTCAACCAAAATCATTCTTCCGGTATGATTTTGGTTGTGCATGCTGATGGTTGCAGAGAAATTGAGATAATTCTGCGCCAGAAAATTGTTAAGAAGAGTAGAGACACTCATGCAATTCCTACATACATTCTTTTGCAGAGATTGGATTCCAGCTCATGTGGTCATATCTGCTGGAGAATAACATCCGTGCAAAAGCCACATCCCATCAGCACACATACACGCTCATTCAAAAGAACAACTGTGATACAATGGTTCCTGTGTGGGATTAGGATTGGGGATTCTCTGACTGAAACCCAACATCAGCCACAGAAGCTCCTGTACTGTAAATTGGGCAAGACGCTATCTCTCATCCTAACTTAATTCACAAGATTGTTTTGAAGAGAAAAAAAATAGAAATATGTAAATGCTTTCTCCTGATAGAAAAACTGAATAATGAATCTAAGCACAGCAATAGTGGGTGATGAAGATAAGAGTGAATGGTATATTCAATATAGCTATATGGGTGCTTCAAACATCAGAAAAAGAGCGTGTGATGAAGAATACAAAAATGGTAGGGGACAACATCGTTGAACATACTGCTCACTAGAATATTTGATGTATAATTTAATATATCCACTATGCAGGTTTAAGACAGAAAACGATATGCACACACCAGAAAAAGGACTAATATGCTGCCAATTGAAATTTCTTTTGAAGCTTACGGACAGGGTTTTTTTTTCTTTTTTTATCACAAGGAGCTTTCTACCTGGATGTATCTGAAAACCCTAGTTCCATTTAAAAGTGCATTAGAGAAAATCCAGCTTTTTTAATTACCTAGAGTCTAGTTCAGAAAATTGGATTGCTTGAATGCTTGGATGCATTGATCAAAAGATCATCAAACTTAATAGAAACGTGATTAGAACTATTTCTCTGGAAAAAATGCAAACTGGCTCAGAAATAAAGGATTACTTATAATCAAACCAAAACTATAGTCAAATTTATGGTAGGGATGGTCTATTTTTAAGCAGTACCATACGCTGCATTTATACACTCAGATCAGCTAAAGCCCCATGGAATATCAGCAAAGCTGAATTACAATATCAAGGAAACTATAAATAATAAAGAACACAGAAATATTTCACAAATGATTGAAACAGAATTAAGCCCCCCCCCAGACTGCCAGATGAATATACAAAACAAAATGATATGTAAAACTATTGTTCATTTCCTTTTTCATTTGAAAACAGTGGTATAGATGTTTAGAAGTTTAGACATGTTCTGTTTTTATTCATCTGAAATGCTATCCCAGATTTAAAACTCTCTTTGCATTTGCTTGTTATGTAGAAATGCTTCCTTTTTAACACTCTTCCCATTCAATGCCCAATTTTTCTGACCCTTTATCTAACTGCCCATAAAGTTCTCAGCTTCATTTAACCTTATCTATTTAGATTCTTTTAATTGTAAGAGTAAATTAATGGGAAGTTAGCATGCTGCAAAGAGAACAGCAGATTCAGGCATAAGCAATAATTCTAACAATGTATTCTGATCCACATACAGTAGAAGCCAGAGACATTCTTAGAAAACAAAAAAATCACAGGAAATTGCCATTATTTGCTTTGCAGGGAAATGTGCCCATCTACCCAACAAAAAGTAAAAGTAAACACAAGTGGCCAAAAATTGGAGGGGGGGAGGGAAGGGAGATTTAGGAGAGGAATCTCACTAGTTTCATTTCCTTTCCCAAAGAACGCCAGCCATTTAGTGAGAGCGCCCTTAGTGTGCTCCAAATTCCAAAGGTGCCCTTCGGCTCAAAACAACTGTGCACTTCATGCTCTGTGGACAAACAGAACAATCTGATACAGGAAAGTTTTCTGCTACTGCAGAGTGAAGAAGGAACATCTTGTGAAATACCTATCTGGAGGAACTGGTCAAGAAAGGTAAGTAAGGTGTCAATCAAGGTCATTACAGCCTAATGAAGAGAAATACTTACTGTATGCTGGACCTCTTGGGTTTTTTGCAAGTAAGAAGTTTCTAATTGTCCCAAATTCCATAATATTAGCTCACATCATATTGGGTGTTATGAATGTTTCCATAGAACAGGTGGTCTACAACTAGGAAATTAACACTCCCCCCCATACACAAACACAAATTGGCTGTGATCCTAAACAAATGTGACAAGTAATTTCAAGGGGATACCATTACTAAAAATGTAATTATGGGCTCATATCCTTTAAGAGAGTTTGGAATTTTATGACTTGAACCAAATTTCAGCCAGAAACAGCATGGAAATTATACCCAAAGGATTCAGTCTTTGAAAAAAAAAAATAGAATAACTTTCCTTTAAAAAAGAGAGCCCTAAATAGGTTAATCTTTTTTCTAATTTATATTTTACTTCAATTACATTACCGACAAACCCTTAAGCCACATTACTTTCATTATTTCTTTCCCCTTTTCTTTCATCTCCCTGTTTGTATTATCTATTCTGTTTCTTATTTTTCTGTATTGGTTCAAACACCATAGTTTCTATTATACATCATTAATTATACCATAAGTTTCTTCTAATCAGGCAGGATAACTGAACATTATTTAATAATAAAAGTAAACAGTTTTGTTTAGCATACAACTGAATTAAAAACAACATTTTAAAAAACCATTCACCATCATCTTAACTCCCACATTGCATGTATTAAAACATAAACTGTTTAGATGGGGTTATGGGTTTTTTTAGTTTGGTTTCATTTCTAATCTTAATTTCTAGTTCAACATGTTATACAGTCTGAGCCAGTTGTATTTATTTCAATCAATAATTATTACAATTTGAAATAATTATTTCAATCATTTGATCAAGAATAATTAAGAAAAAAATGGAAAGTACAACCTTGAGGGTGGAGCTTCTTGAGATAGCAATATTTGGCAGCATGATGGAGACAGAAGATTATTCAAAGTTGGAAGTTGCTCCCACTCCCACTGGGCTTTTTTGCTCATCTGTGGTCATTCTGTTTCCCTGTTCAGGTAAAGAAATACCTCTCAAACAATGAGCCAATAGGGAACAGCTTTTTTAGCTAAAACTAAATACAGAAAGATTTAGTATCAATAAAAAGAATATGAGTTCTTTATACAAACAAGAGTTAAATTGTGGGATTCACTACAATTATAGACAGCATTTTCAAAACGCCAGCTGCAAGGGAAGAACTATAGTTGTTCTGTAAAAAAAACAACCTATCAATATCAGTTCAATGTTTGTCACCTCCCTGAAGGCACCTGATTGATTCAGCACACAATGCTGAATCAATTAGATGGGCTGTTCACCTGATTCGGCGTGCCCCTTCTTTTCTTATCCTGCTATGTTAGTCCTGTGATCATTATAATAGTTAAAATCCTGTCAACATCCTAACTTTTATGTCCATATTTACCTCCTAAAAGGGGGGGGGGAAGACTCAGTCTTCTGCCAGCAGAGGCTGAATTTAACTAAAAACATCTAGTCCAGCCCTCAACAAACCATAGTTAAACTATGCTTTAGCTTACGTGTGAAATTAAATCTTTAGTTCTCCCTAAAGCTAGTAAGCATACAGCAATACTTGTAGTTTAAAAAAATCCTTTTACAAAACTAGCTTCTGTATTTTGGGGGGCACTTTGCCAGAAGATGTGATTAGGACCATGACTAGCTTTAAACTGAGAAAATAGTTTCCCTTTCTCATGGTTCAAAATCGAGAAGCTGTGAAAGGTTTTTATCCCCTCTCTGATCAGTTGTCAACCACTCTTGCTCTATGAAAAGAAACACATGATTTCTCCAAGCACTGAGGCCTAAACACCACAGTGCCTAAACTGCAATTGTAATACAATTTTCTGTCATCAGAGGAAAATCTCTGCTTAACTGCCCAGCTTCTTAACTGCCTTGTGAATGTGCACTCTAGTACCATATAGAGCATAAAGAATAATAAAAGTGAGATGACCAAATATGTACCACACACACACACAAGGGCAGGAAATTAAACATGGGGGATAACACTACTTGATGGGTGTGGGGGTACAGCACTGCTTGTCCGACCTTTAATAATAGCTCAAAAGGAAAACAAAATCTCACAGGGTTTTTATGGATATCCCCGGAGGGAAAAATTCTCTTCAGGTTGAATCATTCTTAAAGCAGAATTACCAAAATATCCACAAATGTATGCCAGATGCAATGAAAGAGTGTGACCTCAGTCATTTACCTTCCACAGTAAGCTAAAGCAGGATGTTTTGTATAGTGCTTCTTGTTTCTAAAAATCCTGTTGTACTGTTGACAAAATCTAAAGTTTATAGCCCAAAAGATTAAAGTCCATTTAAAAAACAATTTTGTTGGCTTTCTGACATATACAAATTTGATAACCTTCCTTTCTTCTCGTCCCCTCAGTTCTGTCTCTGCAGTCTTCTGTGACATGAAGGCATATAGTATCTGCAGCTTTCTCCCTTGATGAAAGTTTTGTAGCCTTTTTCCTCATGCATGTTGACTTTTCATGCAAATTTACATGAGGCCTTCAAAAAGAAAGCAAATCCTTTGCAAATCTTACAGAAACAGAATATCCTGGTGCTTAAAGAGAATGCAAATCTTATAGAAAGCAAAATAGATGGGATTATCCCTGGATTGCAGAAGCAGACAGGGCCATGTGTGTCTCTCCTACATCCAGAAATCCAACTGTATTAAACTCAAGGTTATGGGAGCACCTGATTCAGAAAATCTCAAAAAGCCCTCTATCCCTCCATGACAGAAAGGAAAAAAAAATCAACAATAGCAAATCACTTTAGAATGTTCTGTATTTATGATATTCAAAATAAGACATAATCGTGTGTAAATTCTTAGGTAACTGGTAACCTGTAGCTGGTAACTTCTTAAAGAACCTATCAAAAAAGATTCATCAACTTTCACTGATCATGGCAACCCAAAGAATACAAAAGGCAGAACCAGTTCTTCACCCAATCCAGAGACTAAAAAGTGAGAGAAGCTGGTTTTGAATAAAGGTACTAGGCTAAAATATATGTTTCTAATCTGTGGATCAGAGTGATGTATGCAGCCAGGCAAGGTGGTTCCTGTATAATTCAGGATGTTGTGAGAACTAAGACAATTATGCCATGGTCAACATATTGTGGGAATACTGCCTACATGTGGTCCAAATAGTGTATGAAAAAGTTAGGGGCACATTTGAGTTTCTGCATTTATATCAAATTATAATGATCCAATTTCCTCTTTTTGTGCATATTTTGATAATGGTTTTGAATGTTAGTTATGGAAAAAATATACACTGCAAATACTTTGATGAATCAATTCATCAATTCATCAAATTTAATTAAATCATCCAATTTGATTCAGACAATAAAAAGGTATACCTGTGTGTGGAGAAGAAGAATTTTCTGAATCAGACAATTTAACCGACTCAACCCAATTCATCTCTCCCAATTAGGATATCAAATCAAATTGATTTCCTGACTTAGAATGACAATGAATCAAGTTGGATCTAATGCATAGAAGAAACTTTACTCATGTGAAGCTATTCTAGTGCTGGCTAGCAAAGCCCCCAATTTTGACCACCCTCATTTTATAAGTACTTTCAATGTCTTTTACTTTCAGTCTTATTTTGGAAAGCACTATACTAAGGCTCTTCTTTCTTTCTGGTTGATGGATATATTTTCCCTTCTGACACAAAAAGAATTTTCCTATTATATTGATGCTGTCAGAATCTATGTGAAGCGGTCTCAAGTTATATAATGAAAAACCTCTCCTCAGCAACAGTAGTTCCAAATGTTCTTTCCAGCTGTGGCAAGCTTATGTTCTGCAGAGATATTACATAATTGTGTTTGATTATAGGCACAGTACAATTTGGTTGTTGCTGGGATGCTGTTTGTTTTGCTTTTAATCGTCTCTTAGGCCAGACAACCAGCTCATACAGCATTAATGCCATTCTAGGAATAGTGTTCTATTCTCAGAGTTCTCAAAGCAGCTCTTATTAAGGCTTGCCTTCACAAAAAAATGTAAATTACAGCAGAAAGCTGCATTTTACATTTATTGGGTGATGGCAAATTCAGTACAACTGATTCTACTCAAAATTCCAAGTGATGCTTTGCAAAGCTGATTGTACAGAAACAGTTCTTTCTATTCAATTTCTATTTCCTTCCATTTGACTTATATTATACAACATGTTTTTTTCCAGGAAAACAATTTTTCAGATTGTTTTCCCCCTTGACTTCTTCTCTTTTTGCCCATCTTTGAGATATAGTAAACTAGAACATAATGATAAAACATTTTAGAATAATGGGGAATAATTGCTTTCTTGACTGGTTGATTAATAACATGGTCACCCATTTATTTACAGGAGTAAATGCAGAAAATAAGAAGTGATTCATATGTGATTGTTCTGTCCATTGTATTCTGTTTAGTTACATGACCCAAAATATTTCTGTGCTTAAACACCTCAAGATGTCTAATTCAGTATATTAAAAATTTGGTTGGCAAGCATAGTTTTAGTTTACAAACAGGGTTTTTAACTGTTTTTGTCCAGTTTAGAGTCATTACTTAGAGTAAATGCTAAAGGCAATTAGTAAAAAAAACATGGCTGCTACCCCAAACTAACATCTAACAGCTGTTTTGTTTTTAAAGTATTCATAGCAGAGAGGTAGGAAAGGGTTCTCTCTATGCTAAGAACTACTGGGGCTAGTTAATTAGAAATGGTTTCTGAAAATTTTGTTTGATTTACTTTATTCTTTAAATAACAACTTAACAAAAACTTAATATTTATTTTCTCAAACAGTACAGAAATCGCTTAGCTTCTTTTAAAATTTATTTATTTTTATTTTATTTTTAAAATTTATAAACCGCCCCACTCCCGCAGGACTCTGGGCGGCTAACAATAAAAACAACATAAAACATGACAAAACAAACAGTACAATAACAGTCATCCAGGGGTCAGATTTTATAAACCACAGGCCTGCCGGAAAAGCCAGGTCTTAAGCAGCTTACGGAAAACCAACAGGGCGGGAGCGGTCCTAATCTCCGGGGGGAGCTGGTTCCAAGACGTGGGCACCATCACAGAGAAAGCCCCCTCCTTAAATTTTATCCTGCGAGAATGGAAACTGAAAGATTTATATGTTCCTAGTGATAACTGCAATGGCTCAGCAGTTAAAGATGCTGGAAAGCTGCCAAATCAGGTTTGAGACCTGAGCGCCACACAATGAAGTGAGCTCCTGATCTTGCCCCAGCTCCTGCCAACCTAGCAGTTCAAAAGCAAGCAAATGTGAGTAGATAAATAGGCAGTGGAAAGGTATCAGTATTCTGTGCATCTCAGCATATGGTCATCCTGGCCAATGATCATGAAAATGTCTTTTGACAATGGAAATGGAGATGAGCACCAGGCCTTAGAGTCAGACATGAATGGACAGGGGAATCCTTTACCTTTATCTTTAGTGACAACTGAAGCACAAAAACTCAGTTAAATGTATAATAGCCTTCGGTAGCCTGACATTTTCTAGACTTCCAAATTTTAAGAGGCCTTCCAACCCTTTCATTGAAGAAGGCAAGTGACAATGGAATAATGTTCTAGAATGTTGAAACTAAGTTAGGAAGATAACTCATAAAAGTTCAAGCTAATACAATTGATAAATCTTCCAAAAATCTAGTTGGCCAATGAAGGATCAAGAAAGGTAGGGTGGATGGAGGAAGGGGGAGAGTTTGCTCCATTTTTTTGCTCTATTTCATCAGTCCAGCACACATTATTTGGTCAGTAAGAGAACTTTCCAGCTCCTTGATCTATTGGCACCTACAATGAATTACAGTGTCAATCAGCATATGGATTTTTTATTATTATCGATCATCGCACAGTCAGCCAGATGTTCAGATTGGATTTGGCATTTTGTCTACCTATCGAGTCCTTACCCAGAACCTGGGATAGGCAGATGTGGATGTTTGATGGTGTTACAGATATCGTCGCAGGATGGAAGCAGTTCCTAATAAGGCCGCCTTTTGCAATTGACTAATAGCGAATTTGTCAATGCCAATGGTGTTCAAGTGGTGCTCCAGTTGTTTTGGGATTGCACCCAAGGAGCCTATGACTATTGGTACTACCCTTGCTTGCTTTTGCCACAGTCTTTCTATTTCTATTTGTAGGTCTTTGTATTTTGTTATCTTCTCCAGTTCTTTCTCTTCTATTCTGCTATCTCCAGGCACTGCCACGTCCACTATCCAGACTTTTTTGTCTTTCTTATCGACAATTGTTAAGTCTGGGGTGTTATGTTGCAGATGCTTGTCTGTTTGAATTCTGAAGTCCCAGAGCAGTTTAATTTTATCATTTTCTATGACTTTCTCTATTTTATGATCCCACCAGTTTTTGCTTACAGGCAAATGATATTTTTTGCAGATCTTCCAATGCACCATTGTTGCTACTTTGTCATGCCGCTGCTTGTAATCAGTCTGTGCAATCTTCTTGCAACAGCTTACCAAGTGGTCCACTGTTTCTTCAGCTTCTTTGCATAGGCGGCACTTACTGTCTGTTGCTGTCTTCTCAATTTTGACTTTGTATGCATTTGTCCTTAAGGCTTGGTCTTGTGCAGCCAGAATTAGTCCCTCGGTCTCTTTCTTCAATTTTCCTGCTCTTAGCCATTGCCAGGTTTTATTATTATCTGCTTTCCCAGCTATTTTTTTCATGTATTGGCCATGTAGTGCTTTGTCTTCCCATGCCTCTATTCTGTTCTTCATTTGGTCTTTCTTGTAGGCCAGTTTGGTCTCTCCAGTAGTTAGTAAGCCTTCCTGATATACTAATTTCAGTGCATCTTCATCATTGTTCTTCAGATATTCTTCCAAAGCCATTTTTTCTTCTTCAACCATCTGATGTACTTGTAGCATTCCACGCCCACCTATTTGCCTTGGTAGATAAAGTCTATCAATGTCACTGCGTGGATGAAGGGCATGATTCATTGTCATTATTTTTCTGGTCTGCCTATCCATTGCTTTTAGTTCTGCTTGAGTCCAGTCCACTATTCCAGCTGTGTACCTAATGACTGGGATTGCCCAGGTGTTGATTGCCTTTATGGTATTTCCTCCATTGAGTTTGGACTTTAAGATCTTCTTCACTCTCTTGATGTATTCACCTCTAATCTTTTTCTTGACTTCAGTGTGCTTGATGTTGTCAGCTTGAAGGATACCCAAGTATTTGTAGTACTCTTCCTCATCCAGACTCTTAATGTTATTTTCGTGGGACATCTTGATTCCTTCAGTTTTCACTACTTTTCCTTGTTTGCTAGTAAGTGTGGCACATTTGTCGAAGCCAAACTCCATATCAATATCTTGGCTATATATACGGACAGTGTGGAGCAGCGATTCTATTTCAGATGATATTTTTCCATACAGCTTCAGATCATCCATGTAAAGGAGATGGGATAGTCTGGTAGATGTTTTTGATGTTTGATAGCCATGTCCTGAGTTATTCAGTATTGTTGACAGAGGAAACAGTGCAATAACAAATAGTAATGGTGATAATGAATCTCCTTGAAATATTCCTCTCTTGATATTAACCTCTCCCAGCCTCTCACCATTGATCTGCAACTGTGTCTTCCATTGTGCCATCGATCTTTGCACAAATTTTCTGATGTTTCTACTGACTCCTGTTATTTCTAGGCACTTTATTATCCAATCATGTGGCAGAGAGTCAAATGCCTTTTTGTAGTCAATCCATGCCACATTCAGGTTGGTCTTCCTTCTCTTGCAGTTTTCCAAGATCATTTTGTCTATTAGGAATTGATCTTTTGTTCCTCTGCTATTGGGGCGGTTTCCTTTCTGCTCAGGTGGAAAGAGATTGTTTTCAACTAGATGCTGTTGCACTGCATCAGCTACTACACCAGTTAGTAATTTGAAAGTTGTTGGTAAGCAGGTAATTGGCCTGTAGTTACCTGGTGTTGCCCCTTTTGCTGGATTTTTCATTATTAGGTAGGTT
This sequence comes from Crotalus tigris, assembly GCF_016545835.1. NCBI lineage: Eukaryota > Metazoa > Chordata > Lepidosauria > Squamata > Viperidae > Crotalus > Crotalus tigris. Next base: position 5,021,771 of record NW_024100609.1, on the reverse strand, counting down.
TTCCCAGTTGTTAGCCACTTTTCAATTTCTCCTCCTTGTAGTATATTGTTGAACTGTTTGGCAATGAGTGGGTGTATAACAGTTAGATGTTTCAACCAAAACCCATGCAGTTCATCTTCACCTGGTGCTGACCAATTTTTGATTTTCTTTGCTCTTTTTTCTACCATTTTTGTTGTTATTACTAGTTCTTTCATTTCAACTTCTGTTTTATTTGCATCCACCTCTTTTAACCAAGCTGCATCCTTGTTGTATTTCTTTGGGTTATCCCATATCTGCTTCCAGAACTGCACTGTTTCTTCCTTGTCAGGTACTGACTGATTCCTTGCAGTTTCTCCATTGATGGATTGGTAGAAACGTTTCTGATTGGATTGAAATTGGAGGTTCTGCCTATAGTTTACAATTCGAGCTTCATATCTACTGATTTTCCTGGCTATAGCTGTTATTTGTTGCTTTATTATTTCCAGTGCTTCCTTGATCTTCCTTGTTTCTAAGTGGTATTTCTTGATTAGTATTCTTTGGTCTTCTTGTTCTTCAGCTTCTTTTCTTTCATCTGTTCTAGCTTGCTTGCATGTGATCTTAACTTGCTGATCTTATTTTCTAGTCTAACCTTCCATTTTTCTGGTGCACTGTTTGTTTGTTTTTCTTCTTTGTTGATTTTGCATCCCAGGTATTCAGTTATAACTGCAGCTGTGCTGTACATTAGTTGGTTTGTTTCTTGCAGTGAATTGGTGCTTATACTTGATATTGCAGTATTTGCATCTTTTAATGCTTGTGCTAGTTGTTTCTTTGGAACAAGCTTCAATGCAGGTAGCCTTATTCTGTTGTTTTTGTGCTGTTCTAGATGCTCAATTATTCTTTGTTTCAATTCTTTTATTTCTTTAGTTAGAGGGTTTTGTTCTTCCTGAGGAAGAGGTGCCTGGTTTCCAAATGAGAACAGTTGTATATCTCTGCTGGATTCCTTCACTGCCAACTCCCCCTGATTTGCCTCTACATTCTGAATTACTTCTGGTAAGGCTTTGATTTCTTTGCCCTGGGTAAACCTTTGCAGTTCGTCCAATTCTGTTTCTGTGAATACTTTATTTCGTGTTATAAATCGGCGTTGATCTGCTAGTCTCTGTTCTGTTATTTCTGATTCTGGATGTTGTTCTTTCCAGAACTGGTGCATTCGTTTTAGATATCCTCTTCTTGTTGGACTTGATCTGTAGTAACAGATCATTATTTCTTTGTTTTCCATCACTGTGTATCTGCGACGGGTAAACACCTTTTCTTCCAGTAGTTCTGCAGCTGCTGGCCCTGGTTGCTCAGCCAACAGTCCTGAGTCCTGTAACCCATTTTTCACCAGATAGCCAGGAACTCCAATATCTAGTGTGGACCTTGTTAACCCGGGTGACGTCCGAGCCGGTATGGCATTCTGCAATTTACGTCTCACCATATTTTTATGGGAGAGACACTCTTTGTCTGACTCCTCTGATGAGACCTGTCCAGTATGGTTGAACCTCTGGCATAGCTCTCATCTTCCTCAGAGTACACAAGCCCCACAACCACGTCAAGGTAGTGCCTCACTGGGGGTATTATTATTATTATTATTATTATTATTATTATTGCATTTATGGTTGGATCAGAGCTTCCCAGGGAAGTAGTTCACCCTGCAAAAGATGAAAACACCAATGAGGGAGATTTTAAAAACAACAATAAAGAATATTAATTCCAGATAGCAGATAAAATCTTCCCTTGTGGATGTGTGGCCAATAAAAACACTTGTATGGCAAGATGGCAGATTTATATCTGCTCTTCTACTGGGTCTACAACTAAAAGGAGACTACTTGATGGAGACAGTTGATTCTTGTTACACTTTTTTTATTTTACATAGTACAGAGTAATGAAGTTATCAGTGTTATTTTTAGTAGCACTAGTATAACTTTGTGCTATACAGGAGGGGCTATATAGGACGTGCTGCAAAAGATTTATTGTTCAATGTATCTTTGACACAATTTGGAAGGAGAATTGAAAATGCTCTATTCATAATGGCTCTATTCATTTCTTGAAACTGGTCATTGAGAAAAAAAAACCCAGTTATATAATCATAAGGAGAAGACATCCTCTCTCAAGATCTCCAGAAGCTAGATGATTACTTCACAAACTGGCACCTCCAACCTCCAACTAAGCCTAACAAAAAGAAAAGTAGCTACATTCCACCTCAGCAATAGGTACACAAATTACCAGCCTTCAGTGAAGTTCCAGTATCATATTTTACAATGTAACAACTCTTTGAAGTGTTTCTGGGTTACACTGGACAGATCATTAGCCTTCTGGCAATACCTGGAAAAACAGCTACAAAATTGAAAAACCCCAACAATTTGCTGAACAGACTGGCTGGAACATCCTGAGGCGCTGATGCTAACACCCTATGAACAACAGCCTTGGCTTTGGTTTATTCCATGGCTCAATATTGTGCCAGTGTGTGGTTTAACATTGCCCACACCCAAATGGTTAATATCCAACTCCGCTGTACAATGAGTGTCAACTCTGGCACTTTGCATCCCATTTGTGTGCACTGGTTACCATTACTTAGCAACATCATATCACCTCACATTAGAAGACATTCGGCTATGGTCAAGGATGTTGAACCACAAGGCCCTCCTTATTCACCAGGACAAAGCACAGCCCATCACAAGATTAAAATCTCATAAGCCAGCTTGGAAAATGGCCATTCACTTAACATCTACCCAGTTTAACCCAGAGAATGCTTGGATATGGGAATGGTCCAAGGTACCTTCTTGTGGAGTGAACATTAATGATCCCTCTACCAAACCACCTGGTTTTGACCTGCCTCGCTCTGTCTGGTCAAAATTGAATAGAATTAGGTGTGATATTGGAAGAAGTGCCTCTGCACTGTATCAGTGGGGATGGAAAGATTCCCTGTGTTGCGATTGTGGTGTTGATATGCAAACTATTAAACATATTGTACTAGATTTTCCTAGAAGATTTGCATGAAGTGATGCCAAAGGCAATCACCTGAATAGCTGAATTGGACATTCAGTTATGAGGCATTGCCATAACACCATAGAGGTGTATATAGGACTGTGTATATACTATATATTTACTTCTCTTCTGTCATGTTCTCATCATATGCTAAGTAATGGTAAATAATACTAAGCTGTTTTAACAGTATAAGGTATCTACTTGAAAAGTAAAACATTTCAGCTTTTTGAGTAATTCCCCAAATATTAACATGGAGTTATTCAATGTCATGATACAACAAGCTGTGCTTTTCTAATCAGAACTGATTCTGATTTAAATCAGCTGATGGTATGCCAAAATCTTGTGAAGCTAAATGCTAAGTACTTTCAACTTCAAAGCTGTAGTTTGAATCTGTGCACATTTGAGCTTTCCCTGCTATAAATCTTTACAGTCAGTGTATTAATGGTAATTAAGCATTTCCTCAAAATGGTGACTATAACTGGATCTCTGACATCAGCTTTACATGATTCCATGAGCCAATAAACTTCCCGACCAGGTTTTCCTTCTTGCCTTACTTGAAAAACCAGTTGGGGGCTTTCACAGTTTGGAGGAGATAATGTACAAGTGGGATGTTTTTAGATGGTATCCAAGTTTGTAAGGCAGTATAATACCATTCAAGAGATGCTGAAAACCTGTGTATTTACAGGATCCTTTACTACACAGTTCATTGCTACTGAAATGCGTGTTTAAAATCCTTCATACTATTATAGGGGTAGAAAAGTCATAATTATATTTTGGTTTTCAGAGGTCCTCTTCAGTGAATATTTCCAGATAAACTACTCATACTGTTGTCCAATAATATGGACAGATAATGCAATTGATATGCAGAACATCTAAAGATTTATTAGTGATTGAGATTGGCACTATGTTGTTGTTTTTTTACCATTTTAGACCTAACATTGCTTTATTTTTACTTTATTGGCATCGGGCTGATTCTGACAGCATGTACAGTAAATTCTGTAATAATAATTGCTCTCCTGACACGAATATTTCTGAGCTTCATCCAGTTCAGTGAAGAAATTGGGGGAAAAAATATTAGTTAGTTGCTTGATCAAAACCATTCCAAACCACTGTCTTTGTGGAACTTCAACTAAGCAATCAATTACTGTCCTTGCCACCACCTGTCTATCAGTCACACCTTAATGAAGCTAAGGTTATGTGGATCATAGAGGACCTTCCCCCACTCCAAAAACAAAGTTCCTGGTGTTTTAGTTTCTTCACCTTTCACAATCCATGCATTTGTAAACCTA